>NW_027496889.1:0-189092 GCF_021521415.1 Bidens hawaiensis | reverse complement strand
CAAGAACAAAAGAAAATAATTTAGTTCAAATATTGAATTCATAAAGATAATGATAAATTTAAACCAATAATAATGATGTTTGGTTGAGTAGGTGTCGAACCCAAACATTCTCCACTCAAACCATGGTGCTTCCTTCTTTTTTACTCTTCTTGCGGCCCCCCTCTTCTGTCGTGATCACCCCTTCTGTTTTCGGCTGACTCCTCATTTCCAAACTTCTCTTTTTTACGCCTCCTTTTATTAATTCTCTAATGATCACATAAGTTGGAGCCAGTTTTAATCTTAGAGCCCAATAACAGCCCAAATCTCTCGTTCCATAATGTCCCTTCAAAATAATGAACTAATTGCATTATATGTAATCTCAATTTATGAAATAATTCAATCACGCATTGAAACAAAAGTCAGCCATATTATTATTATTATTATTATTATTATTATTATTATTATTATTAGTTATTATCATTATTTTTAGTTGGTCACAAGTTTATTAAAAATGCTTCATTGTAGTTCGTTGGCTCTTGAACCTTTTAAAATACATATATAAACCAACTAAGAATAACATTCACTAAAAATCTAGCTTAAAAGTATTTAAAAGTGTAGAAAATAGTTATATAATAATATGTATATTTTAGACCACATCATAATAGCAACACTAAAGGTGCGAATTAACCAGAAATAGACCGGAAATTAATAAAAGTACATTATCTATCAAATAAACAGACTACGCTCCAATTGAGACTATAAATATGACCAAATCTAACATCTAAACCTGCTATAATCGTCATTTTAACCTAAAAACACTATTATATATATATATATATATATATATATATATATATATATATATATATATATATCCCCTTTTGAGCTTTAAAGTACGTTTCCGGCCAACCTCCGCTCGCCATCTTTCAGGCACCATTCAAGCTAATCTTTATATGCTTTTGAATCACCTTAAGCCGTAAATCAAAACCCCTAAACTAATTTTAACAAACAAGGAACGAATTAACAGAATCAAGAACCTAGGGTTTTAAAGGATGAAGATGCACTTGAAAGCTTGTTGGTATATATATATATATATATATATATATATATATATATATATATATATATATATATATATATGTATATTTTGTTTCTTGTATCTTAACAACAATCAAACTCGTCTAGTGGTTAAGTCACTTGTGTTTGGTCAGGAGGACCCGGGTTCGAACCCGGTTCAGGCCAGTTTCTTGTTTATTTTTTTTAAACCCCTTTTCTTATATCATATTTATCAAATTAGATTGTTAAAAGTTATTATAATCAAATAAAATTATTTTAAGTTAAATTAAATTAAATATAAATATAATTAAAGTTTATCTTTTTCCACCTAAAAACCAACCTTTTGTTTACTTTAAGTTTGTGAAACCCGATTAATATTATAATATTATTTTATTTCATAAAACTTTAAAATACTCTAACGTAAACGTTTTAGAGGTAACATTTTACCGTTAGAATTCATGTTTAATAAATAATATAATCCTCATTTTAGTGATATATTAATAATTAAATTAATAATAATAAAAATCGTTAAAATTTCGTTAAAGCTTAAAAATAATATTATAATACAAAATGCCATAAAGATAATAACATATATATTGAAATGCATAGTCTCTAAAATTGTATTATTTAACTTTTTATAATCTCGTTAGTTAGCCTTTAAATTTCGTATTTTTTAATTATAGTTCGTTAGGTTCGATCGTTTCAATTTCTTAAGTGCGCTTTCGGTTGTCATCTCAAGTTTAGCTTCAATTTCAAGGTGAGGTTCTCACACCCCCTTTTTAACGCATTTACACTTTAGAAGTAGCATATATTTCCTATCTAATCAATTGTTTACTTATACATTTACAAAACTACAATCCATATCATGGACTTGTGTGTTTACTTGATTACTTGCTCAAAACTTACTTGCATCTGGTATCCTAAATACGTATGATCATACCCCCTGCACTTAGGACCATTTTGTTATGAGAGGAAAAGAGACCCAAGATTTGAGTACGTTGGTTGTTACCAACTGGAAAGGACCTTATTGCTTGATTATCCAAATACATTAGTTGTCACCAACTGGAAAGGACCCTAATTGCGTGATTGTTGCACTTGTCTCATGGAATTGTATGGTTTTTATGTATTTATATCAAAACTTGTGTGAACTCACCAACAATTCATTAGTTGAATCTATTTATATATACGCTACATGTACCGTTGTTAGAGGGTGATACTCGGAGAAGACATTAGAACATAAATGGACAAGTCGTTAAATTGTTCTTGTTTTTCTGGTATTTCTTTATTTTCGAACTTGCGTATTTGATGATTAAATTAATTAATGATAATATTGTCACTTAATAGTGTCACATGTGTTTTGAGCAATCTCTACGTCACACTCAGGCATTTCCGCTTAAGTCGAAGTGTTACATATCGGATTTGGATATAATTAACCATTCTGTTAGTTAACTTTTTATGTTTGTTTGTGCAATTAAACAGTTTTTCGTAATTGAATGCCTTGAAGTTTTATCAGTTAATTGAATTGTGGTCATTAACTTTTATGACTAGGTTCTTAGAGTCACTGTCCCGTTTATTTTTAACCATAACGTTGATTTCATTTATCAAACCTTCAAATTGGTAATGAATTAGGTTATTATTCATCCAAACCAATTGTTCGGATTCAGTTATATCAATCAATAAGGTCAAGTATCTAATATTTTGATTATAGGCGCAAGCAAGCGGGTTTTCCAAATAAGTTTAATCAATTTGTCTAGTTTGCTTCACTACCTGAAACCTGGAGTGTGGTTACTTTTCTTTAATTATTTAACAATCACATCAATATTTAATCTGCCTGACATCGACTGTCCACCTAGCATAATTATTATTAAAATAATAAACTTGATTGGCATTTGCCACTGATTCCCTGTGGATTAAACACCTTACTTGCCCTTCCTAGTAAAGATATTTTATAAATGTTTTTGATTGACCTTTTGACATCTATCAAAATGGTGCTGTTGTCGGGGATCAACGCGCAAAGTGCTAGTTTAGTGTTTGTTTGTTTTCAATTTTTTTTAGTTTAGTTGTTTTTATCAGTTTTACGCGGGATGTTCGTGTTTTTGTGTATGCAGGTAATCGGTCGTATTTATGCACACAAGGTATTCTAGAAGAAAAGAGTCGCTGCAATTTGAACCATAAATTGAGAAGACAGCAAAGACAAAACAAGCAGCTCAACGAACGAGTTTGGACAGAAAACCGATAACCGAAACATCAAGACCAAAAGCCGAGAATATGAGTAACCAGAATGATCGAGACCTATCCATAGACCAATCCAAAAACAAAGATCAACCTGAAAATCAAGAATACCCAATCCCACCACCACCCGCTCAAAACCAAAATCGAAATCAAAATCCAAACAGAGCTAACCGGGGTGGTGACCAGAATCAGAGACAACCTATTAACCTTAATAACGATCTGTTGGCCTATCAGCATTTCGAGCTTCAAAATTACGAAGGCCAGATATATCATCTAAGGAAAAATAGGAATAACCAAATAGGTTGAGGGGTTAAAAATTTGGGGAATCAGGGAGGAAATTAGATTGAGAATCGGAACAATGAGGATGGTTGGCATGAGTCGAAGAATGAAGATGAGGAAGACTACGAAGATGATTAGTGGGATTTTATCAACAATCCCAGAATCAGTATACTCAAAATAATCAAGCACCTCCCAAACAAAACCAGAACCACCAAGAAAACCAGACCAGTACCAATATAACCATTAGAGGTAGGCACTCAGACAACCGGTAAATAGAGTGCCATATGTGCAACACTTTGGTTATGATTATGGGTCCCTCTAGCTAATATCCCACCACTAGTTCGCGGGGTTCAGAGTCACTTTATTCCACTAGTGGAAGCTAACCGCCTTTCCGATCATTATCCCGATGTGGAAAGGGAGAACCTTTTCAATGAGACAATCTAGTTTGACCGAGTTACCGACTTTTCATGGGAAAGCAAGTGAAGAACCGTATCTACGTTTGAGTGTTGATGTTAAAGTAGTGATCCTTCAGTTCAGCTTAAAGGATTCAGTAAAGTAATGGTTCCTGTCCTTAATGTAAGCCAATATTTATACATGGTATGATTTACAAAAATTCATAGATGAGTATTACACACCACAACGAACACTCAGAAATTCTCAGCAAAATGCAGGTGAAACCTTTCATGAAACATTTCAGAGGTTTAAGCTACTATTGATAACATGCCCTAATCACGGGATTGCACAGTGGGAATTGATAAAGGCGTTCCATGACAGCTTGTCAAATGATGATGTTCAGGATCTCCATTCAACCACAAATGGTTTGTTTTTTACTAATGATGAAAACGTTAACTAGAGGCATTTGGAGAGGCATGCAATCAACTTGAAATGCCAAGATCAATCGAACATGATGGTAAAGAGGTCGGTCGTCAAAGCAGTGGAGAATAATGTATCAGAGGATGGAATGACTAAACTGGAGAGGAAAATAGAACAGTTAATGGAAGCAGGTACTATAGAGAATTAGTCATGAAAGACATACCCGGTTTGTAAACAGTGTGGGGAGTTAGGGCATGATGTGTCGATTTGAGGGGACGTAGATGATGAAGAGAATGGGGAAGAGGTTAATTATGTTAAGGGTGAGAGGAAATACAATAGTAATATGAACTCAAACACCTACCATCTGAGCCTCAGAAACCACCCAAATTTTATCAAGTTCTCAATCGAACCTAAACTTTCAAGGAAATTCACAGAATTATAACTCAGGAAATTACCGGACGGGGTCGCATCAACAGAGAAATCAGGTTTATAATAATCGAGATGGGTATAATCAGAGCAACAGACAGAGTGGTTTAGGTTCAGATGACATGGGTATAAAGTTAAATGCATTGATGACACTAGTACTGGAAGGACAAGAAAGAGTATAAGAAAGACAAAGAGATATCAGACAAGGCCAATGCAATAAGAGATAAGCATATAACTCAACTGGCAGAAGAAGTGGCAAAGTTAAGGAATAATTAAGAACATCTTCCAAGTGACACCGTGAAGAACCCGAATCATTGAAGCAACATTTTTTCAAACTCCAAAAATGCACACGTTAGTGCCATCACTATTGAAGATAATTAGAAGAATGACACAATTGAAGAATTCGAAAGGGGGGCACCACTTTTTCCCATTCAAATTGGAGGGTACAAGACCACCAAGGCATTAGTGTATTATGGTGCAGGTGTAAGTGTTATACCGGGGAAGTGTATGACCAGTTTGATGTCGGGCCTTTACAAGAGGTTGACACCACCTTGGTGTTAATTGATTTCACTCGAATACGGGCCGGGGGTAGTTGGTTAGTGTTGTGGTAAAGGTTGGTAATTTTTTACTATGTTGAAGACTTTCTTGTTCATGATTATGCACCAGCTGAGAAGGAAGAAGAATCTCAAGTGATATTGGGGAGACCATTTCTGGTTATTTCAAACGCTTATATCAACTGTCGAAATGGAACAGTGATTTCAAGTATATTTTTAAATTCATATAATTATTCTTTTGAAAATAAATATTTGGGTCATGTGTTACTAACATGTGTCTTCCTTGTATGAACAAGGGTGCCAACAAAGAAGAGGGTTCTGTGTTTAATAGGTCGAAGAGAGTGAAGAAAAAAGAGGAGTTGAATGCGATAGAGATGCAGGTGGAGAGTTGGCTAGTTCAACTGATGATATCAAAACTTTGATGGAAATGATGGTCAATAAAGAGAAGGATGGAACAGAAATAAGAAACCACCCAGAAAAGAAAAAGTAAATAAACCACCGAGGTTTGAAAACGAACAAAGAAGGTTGGCGTGTTTTGGGCTAAGGTAGACTACTATGGACAATTTACCACTATCTTGGTAAATAGGAAGAGAGAAGTGGATGAAGGAGAGCACTCCGTTAGACCACCATGACCACAAAAAAGGAGGTAACGGTCTGACTGAGGTTCTTAACAAAAACTTAGCGCTGACCGAGAGGCAACCTTGCCTTTTGTTTTGTTTTTCTTTTTGCGTGTTACATTTTTTTTGTGTTTATCTGTCATAGTATATCCTAAGTGTGGTTTAGTCAATATTAGTTGGAGCGTATATCATCACATCATTATTCAAGGAGTGCAGGTCAAGGTTGCAAAAGTATTCATTAGCAGGACCCGTTTGACAAGAGAGATTCGAATCAGGTGCATGTTCTTCTTTCCTTTGATTTGGTTGTTAAAATATTTAAGTTATTGTATACCACATTCCATTGTTAAATGAAAATATTCATAGGGGGACAATGTAAAGTTTAAGTGTGGAGATGCGGGAAAGTGTTGGGGAAAGAGTTTTTGAGAAAAGTAAAAAGTGTCAAAAATATCCCGAATTAAAAAAACTGTTTTGTTGCAAAATAATGGAAAAATGATAGAAAAATTGAGAATTGTTTTTCAAAACTAATATATATATATATATATATATATATACGAGATAATAAAAGACCTAAACACATTTAACTTAGGATGTGTCGGTAGGCTCAACTTTTAAGAATGAAAGGACGATTTGGTTGTTGACTTAATTGAACCTATTAATTGCTTGATGTTAGCGGGAAACATCTAGCGTTTTGTTTGTTTAGCTATGCATGTGTAAGAACTGGGATGAAAGGTCGAGCTATACTCAAGCCTTTTGTTAGTTTGATCACCTAAAGACAAAATTTTCTAAAAATATGAATAGACTATTGTACGATGCTTGGATAGGCTTAACGTTAGAGTATTCTAGATAGCTTGTGATATTAACTAAAATGAATATACCTCTAGTTTAAGTGGTTTAACGCTTCACGACGTATGGTTTTATGGCCTTAAATCCTGTATTGATAAGATGTTGTGGGGTTCTGAAATCTCGGATCTTTATGCGGTTTGTCGTCTGGGTTTTTGTATTACCTAAGAAGTGGTCTACAAATATAAAATTGAGCTAAAAAGCTAAACCCATAGTTATTACTGCCAAAACAGCAAATGCAAAAGCAAATGCAAATCACTTATTCAAAATAGTGATAAAAAGTCATAAATGATCATTATGTACTACATTGTACACTTAAACTAGGGGTGTGAAACTTAACCGCCGTAACCGTTAAATGAACCATATCCGACATAACCGAACCAATTTAACCGATAACCATCATAACTAATGGTTCGGTTTAATAAATTTTTAAAAACTGCCAAATACGGTCCAGTTTTGGTTAAAAATAATTCCAAAACAACCATAACCGAACCGACTCATTTATTTAACCAACAATATGTTTGGAATTAACTTCCACAAACATATTGTTGCGTTATATCATTTTAATGATTTTGGTTCTACGTTTGCTATAAAATTAAGTTGAATTGAATTTTTGGATTATATAATGTCATTCTCGATCTTTTTTGATTATTTGGTATTAATATTATGGATTATATACTTTGTTGTATTATGTCATGTCGTTGTTTTGTAATAATGTGTTCCAAACGTTTAGGCCCAATTACATTGTTTTCATTAATGTTAGCTAACCCATAATCAACCCACTATAACCTTCAAAACCGGTTAACCGAAATCGCCATAACGGGGCGGTTATGGTTATGATTATCCATTAACCGACATGTCGGTTATGGTTATGGTTTTGGCTCAAATCCGCCCCAAACCAACGAATGCACACCCCTAACTTAAACAATTGAGTTGATTTCTCCCGTTGTTCGTCAGGATTTGGTCTCTTGCGCATTCCATATTAATAAGATATAAAACCTACATGAGATTTATCGTATGCTACATGAGATTTATCGTATGTAAACCCTACATATGAAATCGCAGCTGCCAGAGTCTGTTGCATCGTTTTCGGGTAGAAAAGACAATTTCTACAAGAAAACCCTTCATCCTTGTCTCGTTTGACACAAATCGATGCTCGAGATAATTGTGGTTTTTCTGATTGCTCCTGATGTGTCAAAATCATGTGTTTACAGTGTTTAATATCGTGTGTTTAACTTGTTTATATGTATTGAACAAGAGTACTTTTTGGTTTTATGATTGTAGGTGATTGGAGCTTAAAAAGTTAATATGGAGCATTTAGGATGGAGTGAAAATGAAGGTAATGATATATGATATGATAGAAAGTTGAATTACGAAGACGTGGCCACATACGGGGAGGAAAACGGAGTTGGAATGAAGATTATAAGAAGAATATAAGGTTCTGGTATTGTAGCAGCCGTAGGCTACGTGTCCTACGCCGTAGCCTACGCCCAGCGCTGATGTAATATGAATGTAGGCAGAGAATGAAGGCCATAACGGCCTCACCGTAAGCTACGGTTCCAGCCATAGGCTACGGCTGTGTCTGACGGGAAACTTGATTTTCTTGCTTTTTCTTCCATATATAAGCCCAGAAAACGCTAAAGTCGATTATTTTTCATATCCTATCAAAGTTGGACATATTTTGAGCTGTTCTCCATCATCCTAACACCCTTGAATCACCATAATCATCCAAGATTTCATCCTTCCGCTCAATAATCAAGCTTATCAAGATGAAGATGCAAGGCTAAACCATTTGTAACCATCTCTGGGAATAGGGTTGTGATTATGGTTAGAGTTTTGATGTTTTAAACTTTAGTATTGGATTTGGATTTGATTAACCATTCGGTTAGTCAACTTATGATGTTTGTTTGTGCAATTCAGCAGTTATTCGTAATTGAATGCTTTGAAGTTTTATCAGTTAATTGATTTGTGGTTATCAAATTTTAGGATTAGGTTCTTAGAGTCATTGTCCCTTTTATCTTTAATCATAACATTGATTTCATTTATCAAACCTTAAAACTGGTAATCAATTAGGTTATTATTCATCCAAACCAATTGTTCGGATGCAGTTCTGTCAGTTGGTAAGGTCAAATATCTAATCTTTTAATTATAGGCGCAAACAAACGAGTTTTCTAAATAAGTTTAATCAACTGGTCTAGTTTGCTTCACAACCTGAAACTTGGAGTGTGGTTACTTTTCTTTAATTGTTTTACAATCACATCAATATATAATCTTCTTGACATCGTCTGTCTGCCTAGAATAATTTTATTAGAACAATAAACTCGATTGGCATTTTCCACTGATTCTCGATGGATTCGACACCTTACTTGCCATTTCTAGTAAAGGTATGTTATAAATGTTTTTTATTGACCTTTCGACATCAATCAGCCCCAAAACAACTCAATTTGGATCTTGTTTTGGGTTTTTTGATATAGTATTATAGAAATTTATGGTTTCCGATGATGGTGTCATAGATCTGGTGGTTGGTATAAGAAATATGGGGGTTATGAAACTTCGGTTTAGGGTTCAGATACTAGTGTTGTAGAAATTGTTGGTCTAGTTACAAAGATTGAAACAGGGCTATCGAGATGGTGGTGTCCGTCCATGGTGGTGACTAGGGCTGTCACTTTTACCCGAAACCCGAAACCCAACCCGAACCCGTACCCGAACCCAAACTAATCCGACTCGAAGAACCCGAACCCGAACTGAAGTAATTCGAGTTGGTTCTCGGGTTTGATTTATAAGATTTTGGTCAACCCGAAAAACCCGAATAAGCTTTAGTTTTGAAATAAAATATATTTATAAGTATAATAGGCTAAGTCTTAGCCGTTAAAGTTATCTGAATCTGGCTCTAATCGATTGTTGTCACTAAAGTTATCTGAATATGACTCTAATCGACTGTTGGCATTCTAAGTGTTATGGATTGATTGCTTATTATTAATTTATGTTTTCTGTTTATTACTAATAGTAACCGTAATCGAACAACTATGCCCGATTGAATACGATTATGGTCCGAGTTAGTTTTACTCTTCATTTGAATTTTTTATCAAGTTAGGTTAGTTTATTATTTGATTATTTGTGTTATAAGCAAAGAAAAATATGTTGTTTTGATTTTAACGTTGTAGTTTTCTAAAAAAAATTGTGTTTTTTTCCCTAAGATACTTAAAACCCGATTAACTCAACCCGAAAAAACCCGAACCCGAACCCGAAAAACCCGCGTGAGATTTGGGTTGGGTTAAAATCTTTAAAACCCGAAGAACCCAACCCGAAAAAACCGAAACCCGAAAAACGAACCCCGAAGAACACCCCTAGTGGTGACCGGATAGTTGATGGTTGATGGTGGTGGTGGGTGATGGGTGGTGGTGGACGGCTAAGAGAGATGATAGTTAGATTTTTATCTATAGACACGAGTGTAAGATGATGATGGTGGTTAGATGATGATGATGACATGTGATGATCATGGTTGTATTAGTTGAAATAATAAATTGATATAAAAAGACTGGTTTAACCCAAAAATAAGGTTAAAAACTAATGGAGTTAGTGATTTAGATGATACTGGCAATAATGAGAAACCTCGATGGTTCAATTGCAAAAGGTAAACTATTTGAACTAAAGTTAAATAAACTATCAAACCTTATTAACGATTTTGGCACTTTACTCTTTTTTTGGAGCACGGGAAAGACGGGATAAACATTCTTGTTTGTTTTCACTTTTTTATTTTTTTATTTTTAAATTTTGAGTTATGATTTTTTTTAATTAATTTTTTAGGGGTGTTTTTTTTTTGACAAATCATTCCATCCTTAATCCAGACTCGTATATCAAAAACATATTAAAAAGTCATAAATAAAAATTATTATATGAAATAACTGAATTTACGTTTTATATTTAATAACTTATTATTATTATTATTATTATTATTATTATTATTATTATTATTATATAGAGCATAAGTTCTGACATAGGACTTATTAATTATTAAAGCATCCAGAACAAGCTCTTTCTCTCTATGTTTAAATATATATGGCAATTGGCAAACTTTAACGACACAAACTTTCTTGTTATGGAGTGAAGTTTTTGGCTTTGAAGTCCTTCTCTACAAACTTGCAAAGAACTAGTGACGTGACACTCCCTCTCACATGCACACATATATATTATATATATACACAGTTAATATTTTTTAATTGAGTTTGTAAATGTTTGTTGTTATGAAGGAAAATGAGGTTTTTGAGATAAGCTTGAAATATGATGTGACAATAATGTGGTGATTTGTATAAGTTCGTTGTTGTAGATACTCTTGTAAACAAACCATGGTGGACTAAAGTCAACTTGGTGAGAAGAGAGGTAATTCCAAAATCCAAAACACAATAAAACCTTAAACCTTGTACAAATAAACGTGCGAACTTTAATTTGTGAGTTCTTCTTTTCCTCACAAATGAGTTCTAATGAATATAATACGGGAGGCCACGGTTGGAGGAGTATTGAAAAATCCGGTAAAGCTCCGTCACAGGCGGCGGAGTGTGATGTCGAACTAGCTCTGAACATGCAAGCAACAAACCCTGTTAAAAAGATGAGTTCCATCTTTAATCAGTCACTCTATGATCATTATCCTCAACATCAAGCTTCTATTGACTTTGGTGGTGACTCAAATGCTAATATAAATCAAATTGCATCTGGGACTTCATTTACTGGTATATAATCCAACACCCTTTGTTAAATTTTATGGCCTTTGTTTTATTTTATTTTATTTTTGTGATGAAATATATGTACATTCAGGTGGAGAGACGCATAAATGGTTTTTCACAGCTTCCCAATTGCAAGAATTTGAAAACCAGACGATGATTTATAAGCACATTATGTCTTCAATCCCTATTCCTCCTCAGTTGCTGTTGCCTTTGTCCACTCAATATAACAGTATTATCATTTCTTTCATCTTTCTCATAGTTGCTATATTATTATTGTTTTCAACTTTTTATCAGATTAATTATTTTATGAGGTTTGGAGTAGATGTTACATAATTTTTTGTGATCAACCGATTATTTATCGTCATGTTATATATAATCTCTAAAAAATCAATATTTTTGTTACATTTTCAAAACACAGATTTGATCACCCCAAATTTTGAACATTATCACACCTTCAACACTAAATCTTTGGAATATATCATGATATATAGTCCATTAAAATTACTTAAAACTCTTTGGATTATATCAAAGATGTAACACTTTATTTCATTCATAATATTTATGTGTGTTGAATCCTTGTGTGTTTAACGTTATAAACTTGTTTGATGGTAGGGTTAGATTCGGAGCCATGGAGATGTAGAAGAACAGATGGGAAGAAATGGAGGTGTTCAAGAGATGTAATGCCCGATCAAAAATACTGTGAGCGCCATGCTCACAAGAACAGACCAGCTCGTTCAAGAAAGCCTGTGGAAACTCAGTCCCAGAATACCAAAAATATCAACAGTATTAAAGATCATAATAATTACCATCCTCTCCTTCCTCCTACCACTTCATGTCAACAATCCAGGTGGGTGTTTTTGGTATTCGCATTAACTTCACTCCCTACTGTGTTATTTGTTTTGTGTAATTTATTGTTGTGGGGTTGCTTTAATTTCGGTTTTATGAAGCTGGGTGCCACTATCCCTGACCCTGTGTCTTCATCACATCAAAAGATCCAGAAATCAATGCCTTCACCAAGTGTTGGATCTAAAAGAGACCACTTTTTTCAAAATCTTGAGGGATGTCATGATCAAGATTTGGTTCAAGGAGACAACTGCTCTCTTACATTAATGCAACCTGGTGGTGATCAAGATTTGTTTCATATGGGAACTGGAATGTTGAATGCTGATGGTTATTCTAACCCACAAAACAAGTTCACGCACCATGGTTCGTGGTTGGGTGGACCGTTAGCTGAGGCTTTGTGCCCCAGGGTTGTGACTTCACCTAAACAACCTACTAATGTGCAATCTCCAAATGATTCTAGTCATGGGCTTTGCTAGTTTTATGTGGATGTTCTTCTTTGCTTTTAAATTAAATGTTGGTTGGTTTAAGTGAATTGTTTTTGTTATATATAAATATATATTTATAAAGTTTTTTTTTGTATTTGGTCACAAGCATATAAAGTTTAACTGGGCCTTGGATGCCAGCTAACACATTGGTCCTTTTGGCTTTCTAAAAAGACATGTTTAATAAACCGAAAGCATATATTCCTAGTTACTTCACTTTACTAATAATTCAAAATAAAAATTGGGCGCTAAAACCAACCCAATGATCCTTATTTGAAATTGAAATTACTTGCAAATTAACACTTTTCTTCCATCTATTAAAGTCTTCATTTCTACACAACTTCATCAAATTAGAATCCTGAAACATTTCCAAATGGGTTGTGCAACATCACATCTACTAAACCATAATGAAGATTTCACCAAAATTGGCAGCTCCGCCTTTAGCCACCATATCGTCTCTCTCACCTCCACTACTTATGGCCTCTTGACACTCGACCCATCTTCGTCGAAAACCAAAACCACCATATCAATCTTTCCCACAACGGGGTCCGAACCCATATCCGAACCACCACCTGAAGTCATAAACTCATGGGAACTCATGGCGGGTCTTGATTCTACCACCGAAAGCTTCCGCCTTTACCGTCAACCCTCTAACATCTTTCATGAAGACTCAAGTACTCTTGATCCTAAAAATCCAGCCTTTCAAGGAACTTCATGTCTTGATCATAACAATCCAGTCATTCAAGAAAATTTAAATGTTGATGAAAAAGATCCCATCTTTCTCTTGGCTGGTCTTGATTCGAAAACCAAAAGCTTCCGCCTTTACAGACAACCTTCTAATATCATTCAAGAAAACTCGAATCTTGATCCTATAATTCCAGTCTTTCAAGAAACTTCAGATCTTGATCATAACAGTCTAGTGATCTTTCAGGAAAATTCAAACGTTGATCATAAAATTCCAATCTTTCTCAAATCTTTAACACCCAAAAGATCTTCACTAGACGAATTTGAAAATCTTTGCCCGCCAAAAGGGGAAAACAAAATAGTAGTGTATACGACAACATTAAGAGGTGTACGCAAGACATTTGAAGCATGTAACACAGTGAGGACAGTCTTGGAGGGATACGGAGTGTTTGTTTGCGAGAGAGACATATCCATGGATTCAGGTTTCCGCGAAGAACTCCGGTATTTAATGAAAGGGAAAGATAGCAAAGAGTTGGTGCTACCAAGGGTGTTTGTAAAAGGCAGATACGTTGGTGGAGTTGATGCAGTGGTGAAGGCGATGGAGGACGGGAGTTTGGATCAATTGCTTGAAGGTTTGCCTAAATCCAAAAATGGGTATGTTTGTGAGGGTTGTGGTGGTGTAAGATTCTTGCCGTGTTTTAGGTGTAATGGGAGCTGTAAGATGGTGGATTGGAAGGAAGAAGGCGCCCTAGGGCGGAAGAGGGTGGTGCTTCGGTGTAGTGATTGTAATGAGAATGGACTGGTTCACTGCCCAATTTGTAGTTGATCTATCATTCATGCTTGGTTTATGGTTCCAGAAAATATATATTATTAACATCAGTTTGTAATTTCTGCTGTTTTAATTATATATACTTGTGTAATTTTTAATGGCTTAATTAGTTAATATTGTGATGCTACTTAATTCATGCAAACTTAACGTGGCCTCCACACTAAAAAGCTTCTTGAACAATCAGCAACAAGTAATGAATAATAGTATTCCATGCATACCCTAACGTGATCTCTCTTCCAGAAAATAATTACTTACTTGAGTGTTGTTACCTTTAGGGTGGGTAAACGATAGATGAGAAAGGTGGCTGTGGCAAAAGCTTAATACCAAGGGCGGAATTACAAGGGGTTAGGAGGGTTTAGGGCTATAAATGAAACGGACGTTCAGACCGTCAGTTTGGCGAGAAGTACGTTTATGCCTGTCAGTTTAATAAACGAACCAGATATGGACAAAAAATTATTGTTTGGTAGACTAGGGGACGGACATGGACAAATGCCGCGTTCGTTTAGTAGTGTTTGTGAACCGAAGTAATGTGTTCGTATACGTTCGTCCGTTTACATTCGCCCGCGTTCATATATATGATAAGATCCATGTATTAGTGTTTTACATTTAATATATTTTTTTTAGTGTTTATCTATCCTCGTATATACACTAGTTTAAAGGAAAATAAAAACCCTAAATCCAACCATACACTGATACGTTACTACCACCACTCCACAGACGCTTAAATCGCCGGCTTCATCCACCTTGCTCCGACCTCCTCCGCCAGCCTTCCTCCGCCACTTGCGCAAATCTTTTAAAACCAGATCTAAATATCGATGGATTTACTCTTGATAAACGATCGAGACGGCACTACAAATAAAAAGCCATTTAATGACACACAAAAAGTGTCACAAGAAACCAAAGAAGTGCCACTGAAGAATCTTGTTGGAATGAGTGACACACAAAAAGAGTGTCACTAGAAGTGCTACCACTAAAACCTTTTAGTGGCACTTTTTTCGTCTGCCACAACAAACTACTAGGCTTTTAGTGACACTTTTTTCACCGGCCATTAAATATTTTTTGGACTTTTAGTGGCATTTTTTTGTCTACCACTACAAATCCTTGAACTTTTAGTGACACTTTTTTTATTTGCCACTACAAACTTTTAAACTAAGTGACACTTTTTTCTCTGCCACTAAACTTTGGACTTTTAGTGACACATTTTTTGTTTGCCAGTACAAACCTTTAGACTTACAATGTGTTCCCGAGTTCATGTAATAAAAGAAAGGAAAGGAAAAGAAATATTTCCTTTCTTTTCATTTCCATTCATTCTCCTTTCCTTTCTTGTTCTTTCTTTCCATCCAATTCCTTCCAAATTGGAAGGAAACAACAAACTCTTTAAATTCTTTATTTTTCTCCTCTTTTCCTTTCCTTTCTTATCTTAAATGAATCTTGGAAACACAAGATTTTTATAATTCCCTTACTTTCCTTCCAAAAAAATTATCAGGAACACACTCTTTTTTACATTTCCTTCCATTTCATTTCCTTACCTCTCATAAGTGGGTCTCTGAAACACAGCGTTAATGTCACTTTTTATTGTATCCACTACAAATATTTGAGCTTTAATGGCATTACCACATCCAAACACATACCAAATGTCTAATAACACTCAAATCAAGTCAAAAGATCATACATAAAAAAGGAAAGTAACAAATTTATGAATAAAAATTAAAACTTCACCACACTCGTTAACGTCTTTCACCATTTTCAGTACCTAATAAGAAAAATAAATATTTTTCAATATGAAAACAATATGGACACTAACTTGTGTAAATGGCTTAATTATTAACCTAAAACACGCTGTACCTATGGAGACCAACCTTAACGACATGATTAAAACACTGATTGAAAGCACAATGCACATGCTAATACGAAATCAAGTATGTGTAGCGCCATACTTACTTCTTTTAAGTTTTAAGCAAGGTAATGATCCACCTGCATACAGCTCCCGTAATGCTCACCATTGATTTACCTGCAAAACAAAATAAGACAATTACTGTAAAATTACCAAAGTGTCACCACTATCCATTTACTTTTTTATTCAAACATAATGTGCATAAAATCATATTCTTGTGCAATTTTTCCAATCTCCCGGTTTATTTTAATTAAAAGCAGCACACATTCACAATAATATCGACAAAGGTTTGTACTCTGCAAATCTAAATGTATATAAATAAATGAAATTCTTTTGGAAAATGAAAACTGTGAAGCATTATTAAGCAGACCTTAGATTTCCATGTCAATTTACTAAAAATGGATTTTTTCATGTGGGTGATGTTTGTTCTTCCCCTCTTAACATGTATTAAAAAAACAAAAATATCAATTAATCAATTAAATTTTGGAAAATGAAAACTGTGAAGCATTATTAAGCAGACCTTAGATTTCCAAGTCAATTTACTAAAAATGGATTTTTTCATGTGGGTGATGTTTGTTCTTCCCCTCTTAACATGTATTAAAAAAACAAAAATATCAATTAAATTTTGTTACCTACCACGTGAGATTAAGTAAATTAACAAAGTTTGTTCTTTATCACCAAGAATTTAAGGTAGACATTTGAGAAACAATACTTTTTTGCTTAATGTGAAAAAAGAAAATTCAACTAAAATTATTTATGATTTTAATCCTTGGACTGTTTAAAGTAAAAAAGAGAACCGATTCACCATTTACCTTTGTTGTATTAGAAGAAGCCAATTCAATTAGTAAGAAATGTCATTTGGCCTAACCGCTGAAAACCTTTTTAGCGCCATCACTCGATGCCTCGATGGCTGCTTCAAAGAATCTAAATAAGTTAGTATAAATTAAAGAAAAACTAAAAATATAGTGTTGTAATTGCAGTCATACTTTTGTTGTTAGTTTTTCGTATTAGAGCTTTTAAGTTAACAGTACGTTTAAAGGCCCAGTTGTTGTAATGATACTAGATTGTTATGTATGACAATTTACCTGTACAATGAAAACAAAAAGTGCCAAAATTCGGAAGAAGAATTGAGTGAGAACTCATGCATCCTAAGCTTACATTGAACCGCTTTATAGATTATGTCACTTATTGACTAGCTTTGGTTAAAAAAAAACAAAAAATAACCCTAACCATGTTCTTAATATGTAATATCTTGACCCAAATCTGAAATTTGGCAACATTACCTGTACAAATCTGGAGATAGAAAGAAGTGGCTCGTCTCTGATCTATTGATTTATAACCTAAAAATTAAGAACCATTGGCTATTTGCCTACAAATGATTTAGTTCCAGTTCCCATGGATGGCTCTGCATTTGTCCACCAGCAAAATGATACCATTCACCTAATTCAACACTATACCATATAATTTCTATTCAAAACTAAACTAGGTGAGATTATTTCTAACCTACAAAAAAAATCCTAAATATTTATTCTAGTACTTGAAATGTTTCTGCTCTATATAAAGAACACAGATATCTAACCTACAAAAATTTAAAAAAAGTAAAAATAAATAAATAAATGTCTCGTTATATTGTTGTTGAGTGGATTGGTAAATTCCTTTGGCAAGGAGCCTGAATTGGGATAAAAATTTTCATAGGCATTTTGTCGAATAGGTGGAGTGCATCACATATACGGCTATATCTATCTTAGTAACAAAACCTATGTTCATACATAAAATTCGTAAGTAATTCTGAAATAAATTAACAAATACATAACTAAATGCATATTTGGTCCTCAATATCTGCTTAACTAAAAAGATGCATTCCAAACTAACAAATTATAGTACTTATACTATGCTTCATATATAGTAAAATGATATCTAAAGATAATTAATCAAAGCATTTAAGTAATACAACTTACAGTGTTGCCACACTCTCCAGCTTAGTCCTACCCCTTGTTTGTAGCATCAACAACCTTTACTCCCCATTTCCCAAGCACATACTTCACCCTATCAATCATTTCTAAGTTAACAAATGCGTAAACATTAAAGCACGTTTAAAGTGATCAATAAACATCTAATTTAACAAATAACTTGTAAACCTAACAGCTCACAATCAATTTAAACTATCATATTCGTATCACTTAATATCAAACCCTAACAAAACAGATCTACAGCAAATAAAAAAATTCAGCTACACACTCACTCTGCGCAGATTACGTCGGCACATGAGCAGGAGTCACATACGGATTAGACTCACTAGGAATCGTCGCCATCACCGGACCACCGGCAACATCGTGGATTTGTTTTGAGAGCTGAGAGTTATGGTTACTGTTTGATAATGTTAACAGTTTGATTGCAACGCGTATAGTAACAGGCGTCATGTTATCAGATGCTTAACTATGGTATGTTCTAGAAACTCAGATTTTTTTTTCTATTGTATGGGTTATATATATATATATATATATATATATATTGATTAGGCTACTTGGTATATTCTAACCTCTACATGGGTTAACATGACATGACACTTTAAAGATGGATTAAACCACTCCCCACTTGTGTTAAATGTATTAAAATGGCCCACGGATTATGCTTCTAACGTATCTTACTTGCCGGTCAATTTTTTGATATGCTATATCAGCCCACGCACACACCGGCCCAAGTGTCCTTATCAGCCCAAGCCCAGTTCCTTTTACAATTTCAACAAATTAAGGTTCATTTTGAAAACTTGAATTATAGCCATCATGGAGATGTCACCTTAATCAACAAAAGATATGAGCCAGAGGAACCAGTAAAGATCGATAAGTGAGCGTATGGATTCATATTTAAGTTAGGATCTAGTCTATGATATCGTTAATGGTGATTAAAAGCTCGAGTTACTGTGTGCGAGTGTGTGTTTTCCGGAGAGAATTGGATATAGTAACGGAGTGTTTTAAGTAATAATGATCGGATTCCTTAATTGAAATAAGTTAAATGGGTACATATACGTGACGAGTCATTCGCCGATGTCCCCAGCGAATAGCCCCTCATTCGTCTACCATGCGCCTACATTCTAGGTGTGTGGACTAACCATAACTAACGAATGGACCATACGCTTACATCCCACGCGTATGGCCACTGTCAAACCTCATAAGCTTAAAAGCTAAGCGTATGGACACAAAACAAAGTCCATTCGTCTACAAACCTGGCAAATGGCTTTAGTATATATTTAATAATACCCCTGGTACCTATGCAAAGACCAAAACCTGATTACAAAGACCAAGACAGCACAAATATGCATTAACAAACTCCTCTCGTCTTTAGCTTTGTCTTTACCTGTTACTTCCACTTGGCCTTCCATGTTCCCCGGGGTGAATATCAAAAGCAAATCAAACTAAAGTACATGCTGAAACTGCAATGCCAACTCATTTTCTTTATTGTGCGTCCACCGAATCTGATTCTTGTATATAATATGAACATCCTTCTTTGACAAGATAATCAGCCACATGGGATCAAACACACGAATAAATTTGAAATTAAATCCCGATTCCAAAAAAAAAACCGCTTCGCTAGTCTTCTTATCATAGTACTACCTGTTAAAGTTCTTGTAAAAATCTTGAGACATTGGCTTCAAAGAAATTTTCTTCATTACATGAGGCACTTTAACTTTAACAATGACTTTCAAGAATCTAGTGCGCAGGTTTGTTTCTTTCAAATTAGTATGCCTAGTAGGAACATGTGGCAGGAAGAATTTGAACCCGTGCTCAACCTCCAACCAAATGACTATGAAACAGTCTCAGCAACTCATCATTGTTACGATTTATTAATGGTCGATACGCCAAGGTTCTCACATCCCATCATGGCATTGTCAAAATATCATTGAATCTTTGAAAGTACCGAATGCCATTCTCTCACTTCACAATATTGACTTTCAGTTCCGGTTCATACATCTAAGATACAATATCCCCTTTCACTATTCTAACACTCGAATACCTTGATTTATGCTTGTCTGACATCACGGTCTTGGCTTGCTAATTTGAGACTTCCATATTGCTTGAAGCCATTTACTGGATTTTTTGAATCATAGTTAAAAAAGTTGGCTTGTCGACAGGTGGCACACAATATTTTTCTTTCTCAGTATATTCTTTGGCTTCTCTATAATCTCATCAGCAAAGAATGGTATTCCTTCATTGTTGTTATTGTTAGTATACATATCAGGATATTCTTTTGCCGTCACATCTTTAATTTCAACCTCGTCATATTTGTTGGGTTCGTAGGCCTTGTTGGCCCGGTTTATTATTTGAAGTCTAAAGCCCGACCCGGTTTGGATTTCTTGTTTAATAAGATACTAACCCTGGTCGCATCTATATATATATGATTGTTATGTACTTGTAATCGTTGTCACTCAATAAAAGATATACCTAGTTGCCACTCGTGGACGTAGGTCAGTTTAAACCGAACCACGTTAATCCTCGTGTCGTTTATTGCTTTCACGTGTGTGTTCGGATCGTGTGTGTTTAATCCTAACAAGTGGTATCAGAGCTTAGGTTCGGATCACACGAAGAACACGTCGTCTCTTACGCCGCCGCGTCACCGCTAGCAGTTGCTAGGGTTCCGCCGCCGCCGACAAGAGATTTTCTCGCCAGCAACAAAAATCGAACAGGGTAAATACCGGCAGTTAGGCCGATATTACCAAGAGTCTCGATTGGTTTTTCTGCGTATTATTGTTTTTTGAGACCAGAAGACGTGGGGTTGAGGTTTTGGTGAGGAAGGAGACCAAATTTATTTCTTTATTTTTTTCTTTTCTGATCGTGAATGGAGGTTTGACCAGGAGGGGTTTCTTTACAATATTTGTGCACAATACACTTGTGCTGTGGGCTACAAATAATTGTTGGATATCTTGACCAGTTTCTTTTTATTTATTTGGCTGGTGTTGTGGGCTACAATTATAATTGTTGGATATCAAGATCAGTTTCTTTTTATTTATTTGGCTGAGATATTTTCTTTTAGAAATTTGTCAAGAAATAAAAGCAAGAAAAAAAAGAGGTCCAGATCCAATTTAGCAAAGGACGAGCCAAGAACAGTTGAATCAAGATCCTATATTTTGTTGAAGAACAGTCGTCAATCAGAAGAATCGTTAAAGAAACGGATAACCAGTGCCAGCCGCGTTTGTCTGGTTTTATCGTTTCAGTTTAAAGTTTTAGTTTTCTGATTTATAGTTCGTTATTCTGTTGCGGTTTAAATAGATTGATTTTTAACAGAGTTCACTAGAACAACCGTTAAGTTCAGGTCCGTGCCATTGTTGTGTCTGTCTCTGTTTTCATCCAGTTTTTCGTTTTAGTCATTGTCATGGCAGAAGACGGAAAGGTTTCGATACAGAAGTTTGACGGACAAAAGTTTGGTTGGTGCAAGATGCAGATTGAAGCGCTACTTTGTCAGAAAGACTTGGATGTAGTGTTTGAGGATGAAAAACCAGAAAAGTTGTCAGAAGCAGAGTGGAAGAAGTTTGACAAGAAAGCTAGGGCTTGTATTACACTATCGTTGTCGGAAGATGTGGTGTTTAATGTCATGAAAGAAACCACAGCCCGTGGTATGATGGACGCACTATCCAACATGTATGAGAAGCCTTTGGCAGCGAATAAGGTCTATCTTATCAGAGAGCTAGTGACAAATCGAATGAAAGAGGGTGGGTCAGTTACAACGCATATCAATAATCTTAATTCGAACCTCTCCCGCTTAGTGTCAGTCGGCATTAAGTTTGATGATGAAGTTCAAGGTATTTTGTTATTATCCTCTTTGCCCGACAGTTGGTCGCAAACAGTCACTGCGGTTTTTAGTTCGTCTACAAAGATTACTTTTGTTGGGATTCGGGATTTGATTCTTGGAGAAGATTCAAGACGCAGAAATTCAGGTGGATCATCAAGTGATATATTAGTCACAGAAGGTAGAGGTAGGGGAAAACAACGAGGCAGTGGGAGCAGGAAGAGGAGTCAGTCTAGGACTCGTAAAGATATTGAATGCTGGGGTTGAAAAGAGAAGGGACACTTCAGGAATCAGTGTCCGAGTGGTAAGAAAGAGGTGAACGTTACAGAAGTCAACACTGTAGAAGAATGCCCAGAGAATGAGTTTTTAGTTCTTAGGGGCTGTTTGGCAAGTACTGAACCATTAAGTGCTGAACCAATAAGAGGTCTGAATGATTAAGAGTCTCTGAACCAGTAAGAGTTGTTTGGTTGGACATCTGAATGATTGTGCAAAATGACCATTTTACCCCTATGAATTATTTCGTGTTAAATGAAATATATCTTTTTAGTCAAAGCTCTACATAACTCTATTGAATAACCAAACTTTCAATATAACTAACCAAAATACATTTTAAAACAAACTTTCATCATAACCAACCAAAAAAATATTTCATCCCAATTTATTTATTTATTAACATATCTGCAATTATTCACCTACAACATGATATACTTTTTAAAATAAAAGACAACATGTAATAAAACAAGTTTATACACCTTTACACCTTTAAAAGTAATAGTAAAATTTTAACATGATGATGTGTGTTCTTAACTTGTCCCGAGCACTTGATCATTATCCAACACCTAGTCCGTGAGTTGTACCTAGTGCAATACAACACCATTTATTAGTTCAACAAGTATATATAATCATATTCTTAACTTCTGTACAAACCTCAACTTAATAGAATCTTTAAAGGTCCAACGAAACGACGAGATAGTTTGCCTTTTTTGCCAAAGCGAACCACACCTTTCTAAGGGGATACCTTGAAAAGGGCACGGTCACCAACATTAAACTCAAAAGGTCGTCGTCGGTTATCAGTGTAACTCTTTTGATGGCTACGAGCAGTTAAAAGGTTTTGCCGGATTTGAGCAATTAAATCTGTAGTCTCTTGAACAAGTTCCGGACCGATGATTTGGGTTTCACCAATTTCATTCTAACAGATAGGAGACAGACATTTACGACCATAGAGATCTTGGAACGGAGCCATACCGATACTTGAATGAAAACTATTATTGTACGAGAACTCAATCAAGTGAAGATGAGAATCCCAGTTTCCACCAAAATCCATGACACATGACCTAAGAATGTCTTAGAGCGTTTGAATCGTGCGCTCGGATTGGCCATCGGTTTGAGTATGATAGGCGGTGCTAAGATCCAATCGAGTTCCCAACGCAGTTTGAAGAGATGACCAGAAGTGAGAAGTAAAACGATTATCACGATCGGATATGATACGCAAAGGGATACCATGGCGACAAACAATACATTGAACATAAATATGAGCGAGTTGATCAACCGAAAACTTTTCGTTGATCGGGATGAACTGAGAAATCCATAGAGATATCCTCCCATTTCCAAACAGGGATATGTGGATGAACTAGCAACCAGATGGTCGTTGGTGCTCGGCCTTAACTTTAGCGCAATTAAGGCATTTTCCTACATATAACGTGATGTCTCTCTTCATACCGGGCCCCCAAAATGTGGACCGAAAATCAAAATACATCTTATCCGCACCAGGATGAATGGAATATCAAGAATTTTGAGCTTCGTCCATGATAAATGTGCGAAGATCGTCACGATTAGGAACCCACAAACAATTGAAGTAATACAAAAAACCATCGCGCTTAGTTTCAAGTTGATTCTCAACGCCACAGGACATTTCATTGTACAGATTACCCTCAGTGACAGAGACATGTTGGGTTTCAAAGACACAGAGATCGGTTTGAATGGTCACGCTATGAAGCGGAATTGATTTCACATGGGTCTTTCGACTAAGGGTGTCGGCTACAACATTCGCTTTACCAGGGTTATATCGGATTTCGCAGTCGTAGTCGCTAAGTAGTTCTGTTAATCTTCGTTGCCGCATGTTTAGATCTTTTTAGTCGAAGATATGTTGAAGACTCTTGTGGTCGGTGAATACCATGCACTTAGTGCCATAGAGATAATGTCTCTAGATTTTCAACGCGAATACAATGGCACCGAGTTCGAGATCGTGCGTTGTATAATTCTTTTCATTAACCTTAAGTTGTCGTGAAGGATAAGCAATAACTTTACCTCGTAGCATAAGGACACAACCGAGGCCTTGATTGGAAGCTTCGCAATAGACAACAAAATCCTCATTGCCCTCAGTGAGTGCAAGGATCTGTGAATCGCAAAGCATGCGCTTAAGAGTTTGAAAGGCTTCATCTTATTTTGGCCCCCATTCATAAGGTTTTTCCTTGTGAGTTAATGAGGTTAAGGGCAAAGCGATCTTGGAAAAATTAAGAATGAAGCGACGATAGTAATCCCCAAGACCAAGAAATTAACGAACTTCGGTAAGAGTGGTTGGAGTTTTCCAATTCTTAACGTCTTCAATATTGGCTGGGTCAACGTGGATACCCTTTTCAGTTACTATATGCCCTAAGAACGGAATATCTTTCAATCAGAACTCGCACTTTGAGAACTTAGCATAAAGTTGTTCCTTCCTTAAGAAATCAAGGACGAAATGAAGAAGTCTCTCGTGCTCGAATTTGGACTTGGAGTAAATAAGAATGCCGTCAATAAAAACAATTACGAATTTATCTAAGTAAGGTTTTCATACGCGGTTCATGAGGTGCATAAACACCGCGGGTGCATTGGTTAGCCCAAAAGGCATAACCCTAAATTCTTAATGCCCATAACGAGTCCGAAAAGCGGTTTTGGGTATGTCATCTTCGTGAACGCGTAGTTGACGATAACCCGAACGGAGATCAATCTTTAAGAAGCATGAAGCTCCTTGGAGTTGATCAAAAAGATCGTCAATTCGAGGCAAAGGATAATAATTCTTGATTGTGAGTTTGTTGAGCTCGCGGTAATCAATGCATATGCGGAAGGATCCATCTTTCCTCTTGATGAAAAGAACGGGTGCGCCCCATGGAGATGAACTAGGGCGAATGAACCCTTTATCCAAAAGTTCTTGGAGCTGGTTAGACAATTCTTGCATCTCGGAGGGTGCAAGATGATAAGGAGCCCAGGCACGAGATCAATTCTAAATTCAACATCACAAATAGGAGGAAGACCAGAAACATCATCGGGAAACACCTCAGGATACTCGCGAACAACATCAATGTCCTCATTTTAATAGTTCCTTCTTTTCCACCACATGGGCTACGAATGCTACATACTTATTGCATAAGTACGTTTGGGCTTGAAAACAAGTGATAAAATTTAGACTCGAGGGAGAAGGCTTTTCACCAGAGACACAGATCTTTGACCATCGACGAGCGGGATACGAATGAACTTCTCGAAGCAAACAATTTCAGCACGATGAGCAGATTACCAGTCCATGCCTAATATGATGTCAAAACTTCCCAATTGCATAGGAATGAGATCACTTGTGAACTTGTGGCCATTTAGCTCTAACTTGCAATTTCGAATAATCGATTCAATTAATACAGATTTACCATTAGCTACCTCAACGAGAATACGATTTTTTAAGCTTAGATCGGGGTTTAGCAAGTAAAGGTTCAAATTCACAAGAAACAAAGCTCATATCGGCACCAGTATCAAATAAAATGGTTGCAAAGTGGTCATTTAAGAGGAACGTACCGTTCACCAAATCGTCGCGTTGCTGAGCTTGGTTGGCGTTAATCATGAAAGCACGCCCACGAATACCTTGAGAACCTTGGGCAACTGGAACAGCTTGACCATCTTGTGGTGCAGGAGCTTGAATAGTTGGATGCGGCTGCACTTGAGCTTGGTTAGCCAACAACAATGGAACTTGTGGCTGATAAGATGGTTGGGTTTGATAAGTTTGCACTTGGTATAGCGGAGCTGGTGCAAGCTGAAGCGAGTTCACAGTTGTGAGTCGTGGACACGCGTTGTGAAAGTGGTTAGGATCACCAAAATTGTAGAAAGCTCCCACTTAATTCAGAGGTTGGGCATAAGGCACCGGACGGAGATTTGGTTGAGCCAACCTTGGGGGAGCAATAACAGAGGTCTCCCAGCAAGTGGAACTAAGGTGCCCAAAACGGTTGCAACGAGTGCATTGACGACATATGGAAAAGGCAGGATGGTATCGTTGACAAGCGTTGCATAATGGATGGAGTCCATTGTATGGTTTTCGAAGAGGTGGTGCAAGGTTGGGTTAGGGTTGAGGTGCGGTTTGTTGGGTTAACGCATAGTTCTTGCGCTTCTTGCTATGGTGGTGTGAGGAGAAAGCAGGCTTGGATGATTCGGGTTTCGGTTCTTTAGACTCGGTAGAGGGTTTATCATTAGGTTTCTTTGATCCCTTCAATGTCAAAGTCCTGGCTTTAACATGATTATCAGTTAAATTTGTAGCAAGGTTAATCGCGTCACCAAGTTCCTTGGGAGCACTACTCAAGACACTATCTTAAAATATTTCTTCGGTAGTCCCCAAAAGTACTTATCGATGGCATGCGAAATTGGGGTAACAAGGTGAGGTACCAACACGCTAAGTTTATTGAAACGAGAAGTGTAAGCTGCGTGCTCACCACTCTCTTGTTTGAGGTTCCAAAACTCAGGTCCCAAATTCATAAGCTCACTTGGAGCACAGAACTGCTTGGTCATCAGTTCTTTCAATTCATCCCACGGCATAGCCATGGCAGCTTCGGCACCACGGGTTGACTTTTCCTTCACCCACCAAGTAAGTGCCCCATTTTCAATGACACTAGTAGCAAAACGAGTTCGCTTGTCATCAGGACACTCAATGTGGAGGAATTTGCTCTCCATCTTTTCGTACCACTGAAGTAGGGAAGTGGCACCTTTAGTCCCACCAAACTCTGGGGGTTTAGTACTAGTGAAAGTCTTAAATAACAACGAGATGCTTCAGGCTCGCTTGAAGCAGAGGTGATACTAGCAGAAAGGTTCAGGTGAATTTGAGTCATAATATCAGGAATGAGCGCAGCTAGTTGTTTGGCGATCTGACCAGTTAACTTGCGGCTAGAGATTTCAGAAGAACGACGCTTGTTGAAACGGAGAGACATATTGCGAACAATGGTAACATGTGTGAGACTTGGAATAGGGTGTGGTATAAAAAATATTCTTGTTAAACTTCGCTTTTCAAGAAATAAATACATAAAAAATCATAACAATGGCTATAAATCCTGTGTGGAACTTTAGAGCTTTCATGAACCACCTTGGAATCTTATTTTCCAAACATCAAAGAAACTCGAAATCAAATTGAACCGAAAGTTGAGTATTCGTGTACCATCACGACTTGACAGACTTCCAGTTAAAACACATTGTAAATATTGAGGGTCGGATTCACACGTCGCATGAACCACCATGACTTGCGTGACATCCTTAGGAGTGCAACCATGTTCTTTTCACAAAGAAAACAAGGTCAGGTTTGATAACTTAAAGTTGTGATTCATACGGCGTTGAAAGTGGTATGCTTTGGCTTAATAGAGTTCATGCCCTTTCCTAACTCTCCAGTTAAGCAATCGGGTCCCGCATCTGATTGAGATTACTTATCCATAAGTTTTAATAAACTTGGTGTCAAGGGTTTCGGAAAGCAAGCACGCCCCCCCTTACAGTTTACTACATACCTACCATAAAGAACCATCTTTAAAAAGAAGAAATATCGGAACACCATAATGAAAATCGATTATTGAAAATGTTTGAAAAATCTTTGTTTTTTGGCATAAGCCTTGGACTTGTGTGTGTGCTTGTGTAATTGAGGTAATTGAATCAGTTGTATACTAGTAACAAGTAAGTGTTTTGAACAATCACATAAGTCCCACATAATTTCTATACAACCTATGTAATTAAGCAAATAAACTATAACTAACTAGATCACTGCGTCTAATGTCATATCTTATAGTCACGGATCTGATACCAATCTGTAAGACCCCGGCTAAAGCAGAATACGCCCGGGTGTGACGTACAGATTTTTCAAAACACATATGTCACTATTAAGTGACAATATTATCATTATTTAATTGAAGATTCAAATAACAGGTTCTTTTGAAAATTAAAAATTACAGGAAAAGAAACATGTAAAACACTTTATTATTGATAATCCTATGTCTAGTGTCTTCTCTTGTTTCATCATCTAATAAGCATACCTATAACATATGTATAAAGTAATGTCAACTAACTTAATAGTTGGTGAGTTCATACAGTTTTTATATAATACATAAAAATCATGCAATTCCATGAAAACTCGTGAAAAGGAAATAAGGTCCTTTCCAATTGGGATTGTACACCAACGTACTCGGATAATGAGGCCCTTTTCTACTCATAACAACAAGGTCTTGAGCGCAAAGGGGGGAATATGATCATACTGTATTGAAGTAATCCATGAGCAAGTAACACGTAAGCACACAAGTCCTTGTAACGAATTGTAGTTTGTAAGTAAAATCATAAGAAATTGCGTTTTGTAGGATACATATGCTACCCCCAAAAATAATAAAAGAGTAACAAGGGGGTGTGAGAAACTCACCTTTGAAATTGGAAGAACAACTTGGAAATGAAATGGGAAGCGCGTTATATGAAACCAAAATTTCGAATCTCACGAAGTAAAATAAAAAGAAAATGAGAATTACTAACTAATTAATGGAAATAACATGTCGGTTTTAAAGTTCTTACATTATCATTTGTATAATATTAATTATAAGTTGAAAATTTTGAATATAATAAAGTTTACGGGAGTTTAGCGTTACCGGCATATTTTAGTATAACATTTGACGATTTAGTTTCAATTAGGTTGTAACGATATTATATATATATACATATATATACATATATATATTACGAGTTTTAACAAACGATTCTGGTTGTAAAAGTTTGGTTTTTGGATGTAAAAGATTGAAAACAATCTAAAATAATTTGTATTTAACTTAATAATGATTTTATTTATTTTATAATGATTAATAAACATATATATAATTTATTGTATTTAATAAACATGGTTTAAAAAATATATAAAAAGGATGTGCAGTGACCAGGGTTCGAACCCGGTCTCCATGATGACAGTAAGAGTACACAACCACTAGACCAGACAAGATTTGCGTTATATGTGCAGAAACAAAACTATATACATTATACACTTCAAGTTCATCATCTTCATATTAAACCTTAGGTTCAATTCTCTAAATCCATTCTATGTTTGTTTGATGCATGTTAGAGGTTTTGCTACATGCTTGAAAATGATACGAATTCATATATCACTTACTTAATTTGATGCCGGAAACACGATGAACTGGATTTGGCCGGAACCGATCTTGGATGAACCAAATAGTGACTGAGGATAGTTTGTTTGTGTAATATAATGTTTGTATCAATTTTAGACGACGATTAGGGTCGTATTTATAGTGTCAATTGGATCAATTCGTGTTTAATTCGTGTAATTACCACTTTGATTATAGTCCGATGGTTTTAGTGATTAATACGAGTTAATTGGATCGTAAATGGCGAAATAAATTACATAATAATGTTTACAATTAATGGAGAGATCGTTTGGGATGATTAACGGATTGAAATGAATCTTAAATCGTCGTTTTAGAGGTCGCCGGAGTTCCTCACCGTCAATGGATCTCTCCGTCGGAAAACCGAAGAGAAGAAGGGGGTGGGGTGGATTTGGGCTGGTTGATTATTATTATTATTTTAAATAATTTACACTTTGGCCCTTGAACTATAAATAACCTTATAGTTTGTTTTTAAATTTTATTACACATTGAACCTTAAACTTTATAATTATATCTAACTTAATAAAAACTTGATGCATTTTATTATCTCTCTCGTATAGTTTACACTTTGATTATTTTATAAACTTTTATAGCTCGGAGATTCGTTATTTGAACTAAAAACAAAAGAAAATGAATGAATAATTACTATAAATCATCGTAACTTTGATTAAATGATAAGCAACAAATAAGAATAGTTTAAAACGACACAACAGGTCGGTTTAACAAATACAAACACAAATACGAATACGAATACGAATACGAATAAAAATTGACAAATGTCACATCGTAATACCACCTATTGAATGACAAGTGAATACCTTGAGGAAACGCCTTCACCGGCACTCGTGTCATTGTCTTTAATGGCTTGAACTTCAACACGAGCTTCCTCCAACCAGTTTTCGGATCAATCTCGTCGATATATTTCCTGGTTGGCACCTATGGTTTAAAAAACTTAACCCCGTGGTTGACCTCAAAGAGCAGATGTTGGTGAAACCATCCTGCTATTTAATTTCCACCACGGTTGATGAAAGGCCTATTGGCGAGAGTCCGCACATCCCACCTCGACAGTGAAAGAACGTCAATAATATATTGAAAGTACTGCACATCGTTCTCCCACTTAATTATGCAGATCCATAACTCTGAATCATATAACCAGGACATGATATCACCTTTGACTGTTTCCACGGCTTTGAATGTAGTCTTCTGATTTGCTAGGAACGTGTAAAATAATTTCTAGAATAGCCCGAGGTTCAAGGACTTATCAAACTCACACAGAATGTCCATGTTGTCAACAAATCTCAAAACCCAACGTATCACACCAGGAGTAATCGTGATAGTATTATTGTTTATCTCAGCATAGATGTGGTTCTCTGACACCACATATCGGACAGATCACGCTAAAATGCACGGGGACATTAGCGGACATGGCATGATTAATCTGGAATCGGTGTAAGACTGCTATGACATCTCTAATAAATCTTGATCATCAAATTTGTCTTGTAATAACGCGCATATGTTGTGCTTCTTGTCTTACGCAAGTTCTGGAACAAGCGGTGCATGTTGTTGTTGCAGTGCTTGTGGGTGTACTTGCAATTCAGCAATTTGAGCAACATGATTCTCTTGGACAATTGGATTTAGCTGTGCCGGAGCATCGGGAATTATTTCATCAGCCATTACTGTAATCACAAACCCGTATATTAGTAAAACCGAACTTAACATTATCAAAAATTAATTTATCATTTTATACTTAATGAAAATTAAATTCTGATTAAAAAATGACAAGTATCATTCGCTATCTCATTCGTTATGAAGAATAGACAGATTCATTGTATCACAATGACGAATTAGTGAAAAATGAACGAGCGAGTCCATTCGTGGATTTTATATGACGAATGAGAGGTTCATTCGTTACAAAAACACATGAATATAACTTATTCGTTATGAATGTTCAATGAATGTGATAATTTGTTACTTTAAGACACAAATGACCAGCCATTTGTTTACCATAATGAATAAACACTAATAATTATCCAACTTTGGCACAAATTCTCAAAGTCAAAATTAATATGAACTCATACAATCAACGTGCATCCAGATTTTCAATTAATCCATATATAACGATGAATCAATGTGAAACTTGTATCATTAGACTCGTATACTCATCGTCAATTAACCCCCAATCAACCGAAAACCCATACACCATGTTTTACTGGATTATTTGATTGATATATAAACCCGGTTAAGCATTCGATATATTATCCTATCAAACATGGATGAAATTAGACAAAAATCATTGCATTTGATTTGTCTATACCTTAGAATTTTTAAATAATCAATGAAAATCAGTATAGTGATGATCGAAAATTTTTGAAAACTTTTGCAAGAGGTTCTTTAGGTTTTTGCTGTAAACGAGGTGAACGAATGGGTTGATTCGTTCACCCACTGTTCAATATATACCTTAGATCTGCACGGAACCAAAGCAAATGAATAGACTTATTCATTAATTCAAAATTAACGAATTGCTCATATTCGTTTCTTCATTCGTTAACCAAAACAAACGAATCAAGTCTAAGTTAAATCTCATAACGAATCAACAAAGATTCGTTCTTCATTATTATTATTAGTATTATTATTAATGACGAATGAGGTCATACATTATCAGTGTAGAGATGAAGCGATAGGTTAACGAATGAGTTCATTCGATTCTTTTAAACATACTAACGACCATCATTCGTTATCAACAACAATAGCGAATGGGTTCAATTCTTTATAGTATTAAAAATGAAAATTTTCAATTTTATTATTCAAGAATTAAATAATGCATCAAAACCCATGTCCCGATGAACTTTACCTTAACTCTTACCATACGGGGCAAGACGCAATACCTTAACGTGTTTCATGTGCAAAATACATAACTTAAAACAAATTAACAAACCAATTAATTTAAATGAATTAAATAAAAACGTGGGAAAATCTTTTTGGTATTTTGTTTTTCAAATTCGTACTCTTTGGCTCGAAAATAAAAAATAAAGCAGAAACAAAAAATAAAAACATAATATTTTTGGATTTTTGTATATTTTCGAATTAAAAATGAGAAAACAAAGACAAATAATAAAAGTATTCTATAAAAGCAGTACATATTTTTGTGAGTTGAGCAGAAAATCATATTGACCAAATCACCCTTCTATCACTGTTTTATATTTCAGCGTTATTATGAATGATGTTAAGTCGGTCATTGATATTGTTATCCACTTAAATATTAGAACAAACTGTCAAGCATTTTTGTGATATGATTTAGGTTCAATTAAAGCACATATTAACAGAAACTATCAACCTCTAATCTCGATTCAGGCTTAATTTGACTTTTATCATGTCACCCCAACTTGGCTAAAACTATTATGCCTGAAAATCAAAATTTATGATTTATAATTGATTTACCAATCTAAGCTCATAATCCTTACTACAAGGTATACCCTCGTTATCAAGCAAGCAATACACCAATTTCTGTGAGTGAGTATGCACGAGTTCATCTATAGGATTACAGACATTGTACTGGTATAAAGACGCACGCAATGGATGAACAATGTATGACTCACATCGAATTTTGATCAGTTCAGTAATGAGTTTGTACGAGGTACATCAGTGATCAAGTTTTTTGCCTTAGGGTTTGCTCTAAAAGCTCTTGAAGGATTCAAATTATGAATACCCAGATAATAAGCCGCATAAAGACTCACGGTGTCCAAAAACCGAATGCAACCCATCAATACAGGATTTTAGGCCATAAGACCATACACCATTGAAGTGTTAACCATAAACTAGATGCATTTTTATTTAGAACTTTGTGTTTGGTGATCAAACAAACATAAGGCTTGAGTATGACAGATTATTACATTTATACCTTCATTACCGAAACTTTTGGAAGATACTAACACCTTTTTCAATTTGGTAATTCTTTATGTTTATATCACATACTTTACCTTAACGGTTTTTTAAGACCTACCAATGCACCAATGCAGTTAAGCACTCAGTCTTTTAAGCTTATTTCTTTCTGGATATCGGACTAGATGATCAATGTACTATCATTTTCTCTTTTTGCTTCAAAATTCATGTTGAGGAGCAATTTTTAATGTTTTTGTATTTTTGAAATATTTGAATGTTTTTGGTTTTTATCTATACAAACAAAAAGAACAATATTTTTATATTTTTCCCTTTTTCTCCCCCATAAACCAAAATATTAAAATAACAAAAACAAATAAAACTACACAAACAAAAATTGATTATCCAAGCTTAAGGATATGAGCAAGAATTTTCAATCCATTTAAACCACGCAAAAAAGTTAAAGCGTGTTTTATCAAAAGCTTTGGTAAACAGATACGCTTTCTGAAAACCCGTGCGCACCTTCTCTAGATCGATTAATTTCTATTCAAAACAATCACGGATAAAATGATATTGAATATCAATATGCTTCGTCTTAGAGTGGTGCACGGGGTTCTTCATAATACATATTGTAGGTGAGTTATCAATATATATGGGAGTAGTAAGAAACTTCAAATCGTAATCCTGCAAGTGTTGTTGGATCCAAAAACCTGTGAACAATAACTCGAGGCTGCCACATACTTTACTTCTACGGTTGAAGTGGAGACCGTTGTCTGCTTCTTACACCGCCAGGAAACAAGTCGGCTTCCTAGGAATTGACAACCCACCGTAGTTGACTTGAAGTTGATCTTGCATCCTCCAAAGTCCGAATCGAAATAAGAAGTGAGATCAAAGCTATCATAACCCGGTGTCAGGATTACCCCTCGGTTAGTGAAATATACGTTTAACCGCATCTTGATGAGTCACTCAGGGACTCGATTAGTACCTGGCACATGAACAAACAACAAACATGATATCATGACGAGAAGCAGCGAGATACATTAAAGAACCTATCATAGCTCGATACAGGGTAGGATAAACGGTATCCTCCAATTCGTCTGGTGACAAATTTTGACCCACGAGAAGAGGCATCGACAGGAATTTTCTGGCAGTTATCTTGAATCGGCTCAAGACGTCGTTCGCATATTTTGTCTGATGAATGAAAATTCCAGCGTCAGACTAATGAACCAGCGAATCTAAGAAGAAATTCATCTCCCCCATTGAGCTCATCTAGAATTTCGTCTGCATTGACTTCTCAAAATCCTTACACAGCTTGTCGTTTATAGAACCAAATATGATGTCATCCACATATATCTGGACGAGGAGCAAATCTTCTCCGACAGTCTTGTAGAAAACTGTACAATCCACAGTCCCTCGTTTGAAGCCACTATCCGTAAGATGGTCAGCAAGTGTGTTGTACCAAGTTCTCGGGGCTTGGTGGAGACAATAAAGAGCCTTGTTCAATCTGTAAACACGGTCAGGATAGTCCGGATATTCAAATCCAGGAGGCTTTTGCACGAACACTTCTTCATGAAGTTCCCCATTGAGAAACACAGTCTTGACGTCAATTTGATAAATTTTAATATTCTTGAAAGCTGCATATGCTAAAAAGAAACATAGAGCTTCGAGTCTTGCAACCGAAGCATACACTTTAGTATAATCTATGCCTTCTTGTTGATGAAACCCTTGCACAACCAAACGTGCTTTATTTCTTACGATGACCCCACGATCATCCTTCTTGCAATTAAATGCCTATTTGGTCGGGATAGGCTTTTTAACCCGAGAAGGTTGATCAATGAGATCCCATACACCCTGTCGACCAAAAAGTTGCAGTTCCTCTCGCATTGCTTCTACCCATGAAGAATCTTCAAGCGCCATAAGAACACTCGTCGGTTCCATTTGAGAAAGAAAGCAAGTATATTTAACGAGATTAATTATTCCTGATGAATTCATATTGGCATACGCATACAATAAATTAGAATCGTTGGCACTAGAAATCTGATGATGTGTCTGAACACCAACATCAACATCACCAATAATGTTGTCCTAAGGATGATACGTGTGAATCCGAAGAGTCGGATTCTCACGAACAACTACATTATCAGTTAAATTAGTTAGATTTTCTTCAGCATCATGAGATGATTCCCCAACCTCATAATTATCAGTAAATGGTACCGAAGAAGATTCAACAAAATGACCATTACCCGATGAAATAGAAATGATATAAAAAGTATCCAGAAGATCATCTTGTGCTACATCATCACAATTAGAAGTTGAAGACCTTGGCGTGGAAAATAGTTCATCTTCTAAATATGCATGCACCAAGTCTTCGTCAGGTTGATAAACTATTGGAGTAAATGAATTAACTAAACTCTCATAGTCAAACATCCAATCACAATCCTTGCCAGCAGGAGGTGTTGTGTAACGTTGGCAGTTATTATGGAACCACTCTTCAACACAACCCGAAGTGAAGTTGAAGACACATTTCTTAGGTGAAGCATATCCTAAGAAATAACCCTCAATAGCCTTGTCTTCAAATTTTCCCGCATCTCTTTTCAGCATCGTGCAAGGACACCCGAAAGATTCAAAAAACTTTAAATTAGGTTTTCGAATTTTCAGAAGCTCATAAGTCGTCTTTAGCAAATTATTCACAATCAAAACACGATTAAGCGTGTAGCAAGCAGTGTTCACAGCCTCATTCCAAAATTGGACAGGAAGCTTAAAATCGGCAAGCATTGTTCTTGCAGCTTCAATCAGTGTTTGGTTCTTCCGTTCAGCAACACCATTCTGTTGAGGTACATATGGAGCACTATATTCCAGGTGAATTCCATTATGAAGTCAAAATAAATCCAATATAGTGTTTTTGAACTCCATACCGTTATCACTCCGAATGTGTCTCACTTTATGTTTGTAAAGCGATTCGTGATCAAGTTCTGAAAAAGAACTGGTGTCTGATCTTTAGAACTCATAAATAATACCCAAGAGTACCTTGAATAGTCATCGGTGACATATAGACTGTACTAATATCCAGAAATACTAGCACGATTTGCAGGATCAAACAAATCCATATGAAGTCGTTCCATAGAAGTATTAATGGAATTAATTGACTTAGACGGGTGTGACTTCTTCTTCTATTAGCCCTTCTTGCATGCAATACAGTGATCGGTCAACTTGAAGTTCTTCAGGGATACTCCATCCACCTAATAATTTCCCATCAGATAGTTCATCTTTCTGACATGAATGTGACCCATAAGCCTATGCCACAGAATCGAATCTTTCTCAGTTGCCTTAGAGATATTAGATGTTTCAACAAATGGAGAAGTCGATACGTTAGTACTCACATTAAGCACATAAATATCATTTGACCTCGGAGACCACATAAAAACCATGTCCTCGAGAATTGCGTAACCCAGTTTGAGTATTATGCACTCCTTTCCTGTGAAACCGGCGGTATATTTCTTGTCACAAATTTGTGAAACGCTCAACAAATTGTGGTTCGCCAAGTCACAATAATTTACTTTCTTGAATGTAATACTACCATTCATAACATCTCCTTCCTTCGGAATCATTCCCCCAGAATTACCTGCGAACTCTACATAACCCCCTTGAATATTCTTGACATTGGTTATTAGGTCAATGTTTCCAGTAATATGATGAGAGCATCCACTCTTGGATAAACCCTACATATAAACGTAAAATGATTAGTTCAAAAAGGCAACCCAAGCCTCAGTCTTGGGCACCTCTTTAATGTCATTTGAAGGTTTAATCTTTATTGAATCCAAATGCGGTATAGTTGCTAGTGAATAAGTCACAAACCTTTTTGACTTTCGTCTCAAATATGAAGCTTGAACAGAATTTGTATTCTCATTCTTGCAAAGCGGTTGTGTGGGAACAAACGATTTACCCTTTAACTTAGCTTAATTTTCATCAACATGAACCACCTTACATGGGTTCACATCGTCAAACAAAATGTGAGTCTCATCATCCTGAGACTGTTGTCTCTTTAGAATTTCCTTAACAACAGGAACCTTTTGTGGTTGTTCCTTATTAACAGATTGGACATTCTTAGGTTTTCGCAGTCCACAAATCCTAATCATGTGTACTTGTTCACCACACAAGTAACATGTTCACATATCCACATACGGATGTCGTGGTTTGATAGGAGCTTGTGAATTTGTTTTATGAGAAATTCCCAAAGCGTGAGCTCTATCTAAATTATCAAGCGTAACATATTTACTTTTCATATAAAAATCAAAGTTTGAACAGTCAGAGAAACTCAGCAAGGAGTCAGTTCTAGTTGAATTAACAAATTGAACTTTCTTAATAGTGGAGTTTAACAACAGATTTGCTTTAATTAATGGATAGGTTGTGTTTGATAACTTAGACTTAGCAAATGCTTGCTCAAGATTCTGCAATTTAGAAGTTTCATTTTTAAAGACCCTTTCGATCAACCCAAATTTGATAAGATTAAGCAGAATGTCTTTCTCAATGAAAACTTTGCTAAGACCTTTTAAATTAAACACTCGACCAGTGTTTACATTAGCATGATAAAAACTGATTAAACGTATCAAATCCGCATCAGAAACTTTGGGTTTTTCTGATTTGTTAGCCTTACTTTTAACAGATTTTGTCTTTGTCGCTCTAAATTTACTTGAACCGTACACAGCTTCCTCAAATTCTTGAGGTTGACACAAAATGTGATTTAAACGAGGAATGTTCTGGCCTTTGTGTACATTTTGATGTTCAGCTACCTCCTCAATGATCACATCCTCAACAAAGACTTTGTTGCTCTGAATATATTGATGTTTGAACAATTGCATTTTTCGTTTCACTTAGTTTTGGTTTCACCACATGAATAACTTGTTCATTAACAATTTCATCTTTTCCCCAAAACGTATTTTGGGAATAGTCATCATGAAACGGTGGAGGAACTTCAAAAAATCCTAGACCATTTTTAGAACCCTTTTGTTTACCAAATACTTCAATTATTTCATTCAACAAAAAGGAAGAATTTCTAAATTTATCTAGTTTTCTCTTCAACTCGAGAACTTCATTTTCAAGTTTAGGTATTTTGTGTTCTTTGTTTGAGATTTTCTTGAAATTGTTTCTCTTTCATAGTCATTTTGACTGAAAGTTCTGTTTCAGATCATGATTACTAACAGACAATCCATCTATTTTATCTTTAGATTCCTTTTGTGACTCCAAAGATTGGTTGTACTTATCTTTACCGAAGCTAGTTCTTTCATCCAAGAATCACTATGAGCTTGAATAAAATTGTATTTGGACTTAGATTCCTCACAAATAGCACATTTAACAATTTCAGATAACTTAGCAGTTTCATCATTTAAATTTTCAATTACACTAGATTTTGAAGTAGGACTAACCTCGTCAATCTTAGCCATGCATGCAAACGAAGTCGGTTGCAAGTTGCAAAAGTCATCGGAATATGCATCTCTCTCTGATTCGCTTTCAGACGTCAATACTTTCTCACTAGCATCTTAATTCTCAGTTTGTACAATCATTGCAAGATTAGCTTGAAACTCCTCAGCTTGTTCAAGCAGTGCAAGGTTAGCTTGACTGCCAATGCTCAACAGTTTTTTATTCCAATCAATCCCTTCAACTGTTAGTAGAGCTTGTGTACCCGCAACCTTTAGAGAATTATCCCCAGGCCCTTTTTCTGTTGTATCGGTAGATTTCTTTTCCGAACTTCTATCTTGAGAACGGGGACCATTGTATTCCTTCTTCGGCTTATCACATTCTTTAGCAAAGTGGCCAAACTCTTGGCATTTGTGCATTTTACTTTTAGCTTGTCGAAACCAACTCGCTTGTTCAATGATGATAAATCTTCACTAGTTATTTGCATAAACTTTTTAACCTTACGAACGATCATAGCCATGTTTCATTTCAGATCCATCAACTTTAGATCATCAGGATCAATCTAATCATAGTCTTCATCCGTCAGTTCACTGGTAGCAATTTTACTACGCACCAGATTTTCATAAGAAGTCATGAATGAACAAAAGAAAGCAAAGTTTTCTTCAGCTTCCTTCATGTTCACGTTTGGTGGTAGAGATGAACCAGACTGAGGGTTAGAACCGAATGCCATAAAACATACATTTGGCATTTGTTCTTAACCAGAAGATGGCATTTCTTGTGAACTATGTGATAAGAAAGCAGTGATGGTGTAGATGAGCTGCTCAAAGGTAAAGAACCTCCATATGATATTGGGTCTTGAGTTTCCTTTGAAGACTTTTGGCACTTCAAATCATACTCTTTATCTTCAACTTTCTGCATGAATTTCATAGCAGTAAGATCTTCATCCTTAAAGAAATTAATTTCTTTAAGCTCTATGAGAAACGTTAAATATGAATTCGGTAATGCATTTTTCACTGAATCAATCTTATCAGATTCACTTGGTTCCATCTTTAGTTTATTCATATCGTCAATCAAGTGATTAAACAGAGCCAACATTTACTAGACTCACATTTCAATAAGTTAAAAGTTTCTAAATTGAAACTTAAGCATCACTTTCTTGATTTCTTCAATATTTCCCATACTTCTCATCTTGATGTGTTGAAACAATGATGCACATATCTTAATACTTACCACTTGATGGAAAATATTGTCGGGTAACGCCACAGTCAACATGGAATAGGCCTTTGTTTCAATTTCCAAAGCTTTCTTTTCTTCTTGAGAATATTGAGTAAAGTCCTTTGGTGTAAAACTAGTAGTTTCATTTCCAACTATGGGTACAGTATAAACATCATCAATACATCTCGCAATCAGGGTGTACAGACCCTAGATGGGCTCGGAATCTTGGTTCCCATTTTGCAAAGTCACTAAACTTCATTAATCGGGGACATTTTGAATGTGACCCGATCTCAGCATCAAGGTGACGCATCTGCTGCATCAACATGTTCTAAGATGCCAGTGGCTAGTAACCAACCATCTTACAATCTAGGTTAAAATAAAAGTTTAAGTTGAAAAATGTCCAAATTTGATACTTAAAGGTTCAAAAGGTAAATATCAGTAACGAATGGTTGTAACGAATGGATGAAAGTGGTAATGAATGGATGAGAAATGATTAATGACGATGAACAGTATTACGAATGAATTATGTGATTGAATGAGATAACGAATCACGTGACGAATGAAGTGAAGAATGGCACTCTGTCTTCTCAAATGATGATAACGAATAACTGTCACGAATGAAGATCCAATGGTGACAAATCAACACCCGAATAGGTAAACTAACAGCTTAATGTATGTGGTAATGAATAAGGTAACGGATGGTATGATGTTTATGTAGCGAATGGTCTTGGCATGAATGTGTTTCTATGATGATTGATGATTCTCTGGATGATGAATGAGTGATGACGAATGTGTTTCAATCACGAATCAGCTACAGTACCGGATAGGGCTGCTATTCTGTTATAACAAATTGGACACGTGGCACAAATCGGTTAAGATTTAATATCGAATGGCTATTATGCCATAGCGAATGAGTCTATGAACTTTCAAATATTCAACAATGGAGTTTCATATCTGAGGTTTTCATATTCAAACCCCAATTCAGACTACCACAAACTTGTGGATAAATCGATCAATTCTTAACCAAATCACACAAACGAATGCTCAAACAACAAGTCTCAGTCCCGCGGACAATTCTAAACCAATCCGAACACTCAATTCCAAACCAAAACCAATCTGAAATCCAACAACCATACAAACAGAAACCTCTGTTTCTGAAACACACAATCTCAATCCAATTCCATTTCAATCTATCACAATAACTCAATTCAATAACCATGAAGAACACAAATCCAATTTCGAACTCAATTACAATCAATTCAGCAACTGATTAACATCTCATCATGCTAATTGAGCTAAAATTGCTTAAATCGGTTACCGATCCAAACTTAACAATTTAAACAGTGGATTAAACAATCAATTCACCATCGAATAACTTAATTCAGATACACGATCTAACAAGTGAGCTCTAATACCACTTGAGAATGCTTAATTACTTGAACTTCAATACGTTTAATTCATACCAATATATGAATTCTAAGATCTACAAAAACACTTGTAATAGCTTAATTGAACGAAGTGTTGAGTATAGATTTGGGTAGAGTAACGACTAGAGAGAAATTACAAAAACACTTGTTTATTTACGAAGACTGAATCAGTCTATATATAGAAGACAAATGTCATTCGTTACACATTCCGTAAAGAATGGCCTTCATTCGTCTTCATTACATAAATAGTAAAATGGGTATAGCGAGTGACTCATCCGTTATACCTCATTCGTCAACATTCCAAGACGAATGGTACAGAATCATAACGGTTAGATTTTCATTCGTTAAACATCCTTATCGAATGAACATAGATAAATATGAATAGCCTTATTCGTTAAACATGCTTAACGAATGAGCTAATACATTAACGAATGGGACTTGTAAATTACTAAATTGCCCTTACATTAAAATAATAATAATTACAAACGATTACAAAGACTCGAGACTACCAAAATCGTGCACTAACAGATCCGTTAAACCAACCCATTTTGTCATTTTAGTGTATTCTTGTCCATCGTTTATCATTAATACAATATCCTTGATGATTTAAGTATATCGATCGTTCCTTTTCTATTTGTGCTGAATTCTGAGGATTTACGGTTATCGTTTGTTCGTTTTCAATTTGTTTAATTAATGAAACTCCGAGATTTGAAGTTTTTAATATGTTAAAAGATTCTCAAACTATCAGGGTATCATATGAAAATATCCAAGATTTATAACATTCATTTCAATATTAACACAATTTCAAAGTTAAGGACTGATTTGTAATTAACTTTAAATTTTTATTTAAAGGAACTTGAAACTCCAGGGACTAAATTGTAAACTAATTTAAAATATAATATATATAAAAAATTTACCAGCCGCCAACTTATTCCCGGTTTTTCCGGCGGAGGCCGCCGACGAGCCCTACGGCTCCGACGAGCCTCCAAACACAATTCAAACTCGTTTATTAACGAAATTAAACCTCATAAATGATATGGATCCAGACATAATAGCCCAAGTGGAAGACAACATCGATCCCGCTAGCGAAAGTGGCTAGAACCGGTCCAAGTTATTAAAGCCCATCCAACAATTTGAAAAGAGTAAATTTGGTTTATGATTCATTTCTACTTCTTAGACCTTTATTTTCGAGATTTGTTTTCATTCCATGATTTTGGTTTCGTTATTTATTGTTTTCTAGTTTTCTATTTGATCTTGTAAACTCTCTTGGTTGAATGGTGAATTATTATTGAAGTTTATTAAAGAAATGTGTTATCATTTTCTTGATCTCGGTTGGCCGAGATCCTTATATCCGACGTCGGTAACTTGGTTGGCCAAGTATCGTTGCCATTAGGGTTTGGCCTAGGTTCGTTCTTTTTTTTTGTTGGTGGATCCGCATCAAGTGGTACCAGAGCCCAGGAATCTCAGTATGTCAAGAAGGGATCGCCGCCAACAGAACTGTCGATTCGCCGCCGGAGGCAATGGTTATGAAGAACGTGATCCTCAAGATGCTGAGATCGAACGCCTCCATCAACGGGTTCACGAATTGGAAACTAATCCTTTTGACAAGTTCGAAGAGAGGGAAGAAAGCTCGGAAACACAATCTGTTGTGAATGAATCCGAAGATGGCAACAACTGGTTTGACAATTTTTTTCCCGCCGGCCCCAACACCAACATACCCTACCCCACCGACAATCCCGATCACCACGAGTGCAACCACAGCAGCAGCAGGTTGACCACATACGGTCCTTGGGTCTGCGCACCGAAATTCCGGAGTTTCAAGGCCGGTTACAACCCGATGATTTTCTGGATTGGCTTCAAACCGTGGAACGTATATTTGATCTTCATGACATCCCCGACCACCTAAAGGTAAAACTTGTCGCAATTAAATTAAAAAAACATGCCTCGTTGTGGTGGGATCATTTGCAGGCAAAACGTTATCGAGAAGGTAAACATAAAGTTGAGACATGGGAAAAGATGAAACGCCTTTTGAAAGCCAAGTTTCTTCCTGTTACATACAAACAGGATGCATATTAGGATTATCATAACCTTAAACATGGTTCCTTAACCGTTGAAGAACTAATTAGCGAATTTGAGCGCATGCGAATGCGTTGTGGGGCGGAGGAAGATGAAGAACAAATTATTGCACGTTTCTAGAGTATCCTACGACGGGATATTGCGGACGTTGTATTATTACAACAATATTATTCTTTCTATGATGTGTGTAGGCTTGCTTTACGGGTCGAAAAACAACTCACTCACAAACTCAAGCCGTTAACTAAATTCTCGACGACCTCCCGCCCACCCACATCAGATCCTCGGGTCGGCCCAATCAAAACCGACCCACCTATGGTTCCAACAACTCAAAAGGGAACGCCGGATGTTCAACAATGCTTTAAATGTCAAGGCTTCGGTCACCTTAAACGGGATTGTCCAACCAAGCAAATACTTTCTTTCGTAGATGAGCTTGAACCAACATATGACATGGTGGAGGAGGAGGAACCCACCGAAGTACTTTATCCTGATAGGGGTGAGATTCTTTTGTCTCGCCGAGTACTTAGCTCCGTTCCATCCGGTCCCGAAGATGATACTACATGGCTTCGCAACAACATTTTCAGAACACATTGTACGGCAAAAGGCAAAGTGTGTATGGTCATTGTTGACGGCGGAAGTTGCGAAAATATGGTAGCCACCACAATGGTTGAAAAGCTCGGTCTACCCATTCAAAACCACCCTGACCCATACCAACTCACATGGCTGAAGAAAGGAAACTTAGTTAAGGTTACTCATAAATATTGGGTACAATTTAAAATCGGCAATAAATAAACAGATGAAATTTGGTGTGAGGTGATTCCAATGGATGCGTGTCATATTCTTTTGGGGCGCCCGTGGCTTTAAGATAGGTGTGTCAAGCATGACGGGTTTCGTAACACGTACTCCTTTAAAAAAGACGGTCTCAACATTACTTTGGCTCCCCTTTATGGGTCTCGCAAGCCAGCCAACCACCACACATGTTTTTGCCTTGGTGGTGGTATGTAAGTCCCCAGTGCGATGGTGATAGATACGAGATCCGCATGATGTCTAGGAGTGTGGAATCCTCCTAGACTCGTTTATGGTGTTGGAGACGAAGAACACGATTACACACAAACAAATAAACACACGAACGAAATAAATAGATCTGCAGACCGCTTTATATATTAATCAAAACACATTACTTACCGAAAGAGCAAACATGTTACGGTCGACCAGAGGTGAGCGAGACTCTCCCTATCTGTTTTCTCTAAAAAACTTTTCTGCTCTCACTCTCTCTTTTCTGATCAGCTCCTAACCCTATACATAACAACATATATATAGATAAACATCTACGCGGGCTTGAGCTTGGGCCTATGGTGAAGTTGTCCTAACTTCACCAACACGTGAAGTTGTTTTAACTTCACCAATACGTGAAGTTGTCCTAACTTCACCAACACGTGAAGCTGTTCTAACTTCACCTATGACGAAGTTGGCTCCCTCCACAACTTCTCCCCAACTAGTCGGAATTGCATAGTGACGGTCACAAAATGCACCAACAGACTCCCCCTTGACCGTTGCTCTCAATTTTAACAAACACAAAAGATCATCTGCTACAAAACATGCATCAACAGACTCCCCCTATTCCGTTGCTCTTCTGTGTTCTTCTTCTGGTAGGACTCATCTTCATTGCACTGTCATCTTCAAGGTTGAACACAACATCAATCTTGTCATCAACCAGCAGTGTCTGAATTTTTCTTGAAGCTTCACAAATCTACCAATCACCCGACGTCTTCCATATCAGATCTCCCCTTCAGTGTAAGCACGTCCAAACTATATCGATCGAGATATTTGATCTGCATCCCGGTGCCTAATCAATCATCTCAACCATTCGGTTTGTAAGATAAGGTTCAATCATCAACTACTCAACAGCAAGTGATCAGTTTCATCACAAAACCAGACAGAATCTAACACACATGCCCTGTAATAATCATCAAAAGCTTAACCAAACCTCCATGATATTTATTACCCGAGCATCCATGATCTCCAAAAAATATTCCAATTTTTTCCTCAATGATCCTCCTTTCATATGAACGACATATGAAAATTTTCGTTCAAGAAAATTTCCCAAAAATACCTTTAACTTTTTTTTTGGAAATACCATATCTTGAACGTCGGAGGAAAAGGAAAACAATATCGTTAACTTCACCTGATAACTTCACATGTTAACTTCACTTGATAACTTCACCTGATAACTTCACCATCTGATAACTTCACCACCTGATAACTTCACCACCAGATAACTTCGCCCTTCATTGACTTCACCTTCCTGTAACTTCACCAAACATTAACTTCGCCAAAACCTTAACTTCGCCAATACCTTAACTTCGCCAAAACCTTAACTTCGCCAAAAACCTAAAATTCTAGCGACAACTTCGCCAAAACCCTGTACTTCGCCGTTGTCGTCTTCCCTCAAAATCAGATCTAAAACGGCTGAAACGGGCCAAAAACACCAAAATGCATATCTCAAACCATAGCATAAGAGCCTAAGGCTCTGATACCACTTGTAAGTCCCCGGTGAGATGGTGATCGATACGAGATCCGCACGATATCTAGGAGTGCGGAATCCTCCTAGACTCGTTTATGGTGTTGGAGACGAAGAACACGATTACACACAAACAAACAAACACACAAACAAAATAAACAGATCTGCAGACCGCTTTATATATTAATCAAAACACATTACATACCGAAAGAGAAAACATGTTACGGTGGACCCGAGGTGAGCTCTACCTTGGGTCTGCCCACGAGACTCTCCCTATATGTTTTCTCTAAACAACTTTTCTGCTCTCACTCTCTCTTTTCTGATCAGCTCCTAACCCTAAACATAACATACATAATCTACGTGGGCTTGGGCTGGGGCCTATGGTGAAGTTGTCCTAACTTCAACAACACGTGAAGTTATCCTAACTTCACCAACACGTGAAGTTGTTCTAACTTCACCTATGACGAAGTTGGCTCCCTCCACAACTTCTCCCCAACTAGTCGGAATTGGGGAGAGCATGAGCCCTTGTGCGGTACCCGCTTTACTCATTCTCTAAACCTCATCCGGGAGAGCATGAGCCCTTGTGCGGTACCCGCTTTACTCGTTCCTAAACCCAATGGTACTTTTCGAATGTGTATTGATAGTCGTGTAGTGAACAAAATAACCATCAAATACCGTTTTCCGATACCTCGTTTCGATGATCTTCTCGATCACCTAAACGGAGTCAAGTTATTTTCTAAAATTGATTTGAGGAGTGGCTATCACCAGATTCGTATGAGGGTCGAGGACGAGTGGAAAACAGCGTTCAAGACGCGCGACGGCCTTTAAGAGTGGATGGTAATGCCTTTTGGTTTATCGAACGCTCCAAGTACTTTCATGCGTTTGATGAATCATGTTTTTAAACCATTTATCGGCAAATGTGTGGTCGTTTATTTTGACGACATCTTGTTTTTAGCAAAAACATGGAACAACATTTACACCATCTTCGACAGGTTTTTACGGCTCTACGGGATCAAAAGTTATTTTCCAACAAAAATAAATGTCATTTTCTGTCCGAAGAAGTCATTTTTTGGGGTACTTAGTGTCGGGCAATGGCATCCGCATGGATAATAAGAAGTTCGAAACAATAACAACGTGGTCGGCTCATCCTTCAATGAGGTGCGAAGCTTTCATGGCCATGTTTCGATCTATCGGCGTTTTATTAAAAACTTTAGCACAATTATGGCACCCATCACAGAATGTTTGAAGAATAGTAATTTTTTTTGGTCCACAACGTCTCAAGCGGCTTTTGAACACCTAAAGAAATCAGTTACAGAAGCACCGGTCCTTGCTTTGCCAAGTTTCGACAAGTGTTTCAAGTAGAATGTGACGCTTCGGGTTTGGGGATCGGTTGTGTTTTAAGCCAATTGAACTGGCCGATCGCATTTTTAGTGAAAAGTTAAATGAAACGAAACGCCGTTATAGCACTTATGATAAGGAGTTTTATGCCATCGTCCGAAGCCTTGAATATTGGAGACATTATTTGCTGCCCAACGAGTTCATTCTATATTTCGATCATCAAGCGTTAAAATTTATTCAAGGGCAAGCTAAACTCAACTCGCGACACGCAAAATGGGTTGAAAATTTGCAAGATTTTAATTTTGTCATCTGTCACAAAGCAGGGAGTGCCAACACAGTCGCTGACGCCCTTAGTCGTCGTCCGACGCTGATGATCTTTTCCACTATTCAAGTAGCTGGCTTTGAGCCACTCAAAGTGTTATATAAAGATGATCCGGATTTCAAGGCTATTTGGGAAACATGCGGGGTCATCCCGTTTCGCGATTATGTTCGATGTGACGGGTTGCTCTTTAGGGGACATCGTTTGTGTGTTCCTTTATCCTCGTTCAGGGAATCGATTGTTCTTGAATGTCACCAAGGTGCGTTGGCGGGTCACTTTGGATGCGTAAAAATAGTCTCACTTGTTACCGAGCGTTTTTTTTTGCCCAAACTCGTGTGAGATGTGGTGAAAGTTCTAAATCGTTGTCGCACATGTCGTATCGCCAAGACTCACCACACTAACCAAGGGTTATAAACACCACTACCCACTTCGTCCGGGCCATGGGAAGACGCAAGCATAGATTTTGTCCTCGGTTTACCGCTTACACAACGGAAGAAAGACTCTATCATGGTTGTTGTGGATCGTTTTTCAAAAATGGCTCACTTCGTCCCGTGTTCTAAAACATATGATGCATCGGATGTGGCGCGGTCATATTTTACTAAAATAGTCAAGTTACATGGGATACCAAAAACAATTACGTCGGGCAGAGATGTGAAATTAGTAGGCCACTTTTGGCGCACGCTTTGGAGAAGATTGGGGGCCAAATTACAATTTAGCTCTTCTCATCACCCCCAAACTGACGGTCAAACCGAAGTCACTAACCGTAGTTTGGGTAATCTCCTTCGTAGTCTCATGGGTGACAACAAAAAGCAATGGGATCTTGCCCTCCCACAGGCTGAGTTCGCGTATAACTGGTCCACTCATAGCTCAACGAGACGTAGTCCTTTCCTAGTGGTTTATGGGCGCAATCCATTTACACCCCCTTGATCTCGCATCATTATCGGTGGTTGCGAAGTATAGTGCGGAGGGAAGTGATCTGGTCGCACAAATCAAGTTGATTCATGAACAGGTCTGCGATGAAATTACTAAGCACAATTTACGGTATCAAGCTCGTGCAAATAAACATAGGAAGAAAGTTGTTTTTCAAGTTGGTGATCTTGTATGGATTTTTTTGAGACGTGAACGATTTCCACAGGGGCGTTTTGGTAAGTTACAACCTCGAGCCGATGTTACCTTCCGTGTTCTTGAGCGCATTAATGACAATGCATATAAGATTGATTCACCGGGTCATTATGGTGTCTCGGCCACTTTTAATGTTGCTGATCTAGCTCTTACATTAAAGACGAGTCATTTGAAATTGACTCGGGTTCGAGTCGTTTTTTAGAGGGGGAGGATGATACGGATCCAGACATAACAACCCAAGTGGAAGACAACATCGAGCTCGCTAGTGAAAGTGGCTAGAACCGGTCCAAGTTATTAAAGCCCATCCAACCATTTGAAGAGAGTAAATTTGGTTTATGATTCGTTTCTACTTCTTAGACCTTTATTTTCGAGATTTGTTTTCATTCCATGATTTTGGTTTCCTTATTTATTGTTTTCTAGTTTTATATTTAATCTTGTAAACTCTCTTGGTTGAATGGTGAATTATTATTGAAGTTTATTAAAGAAACGTGTTATCGTTTTCTTGATCTCGGTTGGCGGAGATCCTTATATCCGACGTCGGTAACTTGGTTGCCCGAGTATCGTTGCCGCTGGGGTTTGGCCTAGGTTCATTCTTTTCTTTTGTTCGTGGATCCGCATCAATAAAACTCGTAGATTGTAACGGCGAACGTATAATCAACGATAATACCGTATTTTAAACAACTAATAAGTGCGTAATTTGATCCGAAACCGCTGGAACAATAACAAAAATGCAATAATGATCGTTAACCACTTTACGTTCCAATTAAGCCTATAAATAAGACCCTAATCGACTGCTAATCTCGCACCAACCTTCAATATCCTCTCTAACACTTTCTAAACTCTTCAAATTGTTCTTCAATGTCCGATTTCGGCCACCCACCGTCCACCACCATCCCGAAACATTTATAGATAATTAAAATATGCATTATGATTGTTTTTAGCCATTTAAGAAAACCCCTAAATCAATTTTAGCAACATGGCGCTAATTAACATATTTGAATTCTAGGGTATCTAATGTTGAAGATGAACTTACATGTTTGTATATATATTTCAGGTTCCATTCTTATAACATCAAAACAAGTTGGTCCAGTGGTTAATTCATGTGTGTATAGGCTGAAGGACCCGGTTCGAACCCGGGTCAAGCCATATTTTTTTTGGTATTTCATTTTTTAAACCTTTTCTTTTATTTATTTATTATATAAACAAAATAAATATATTAAAAATCATTATAAATTAAATAATATTATTCTAACTTAAATAAAATAAGTTATAAATTTTATTTATCATTTTCACCTAAAAACCAACTTTTGTTTCCATTAAGTTCGTGAAACACGATTAATGTTATTATATTATTTTGTTAATTTTATAACACGTCAACATAATTGTTTTCAAAATAAACTTTGACCAATAAATTCATGATCCATAGATATTAAAATTCTCATATTAACAATAAATTACTAATTAATATTAAAATATTAATAAATCGTTAAAATCCCGTTAAATCATAAAAATACATATTATTATATAAAATTCCCCTAAGATAATAAAATACATATTAAAAGAATTCATAATTCTTAAAACGAAATTATTTAACCTTTACCATCCCGTTAGTAATCTTTAATTAATGTAATTTTACTTATAGTTAGCGAGGTTTGATCATTTCAATTTCTTAAACGCCCTTTCAGTTGTTATTTCAAGTTTAGCTTCAATTTCAATGTGAGTTTCTCACACCCCCTTTTTAACGCTTTTACACATTTTAGGGGTAGCATATATATATATTGCTTATTTATTCATATTTTCAAACAATAATTCATATCATAGACTTGGGTGTTACTTTTTACTTGCTCATCATTACGTGCATGGATTTCTTCGATAAGTATGATCATACCCCCCCTTGCACTCAGGATCGTGTTTCGAGTGGAAAAGGGACCCCGGTCTGAGTACGTTGGATGGTACAAATAGGAAAGGACCTTCAGTTATTCTTTACACTCGGGAATTGTATGGTTTTTATGTATGTACATCAAACTTGAGTGAACTCACCAACTATTCATTTAGTTGACTTTACTTTATATATATATATATATATATATATATATATATATATATATATATATATATATATATGCTATAGATCATTTCAATTTCTTAAACGCGCTTTTGGTTGTTATTTCAAGTGTAGCTTCAATTTCAGTGTGAGTTTCTCACACCCCTTTTTTAACGCTTTTACATATTTTGTGGGTAGCATATATATATATATATATATATATATATATATATATATATATATATATATATATATATAGAGAGAGAGAGAGAGAGAGAGAGCAATGTTATAATAAAAAGTAAGTTTTTCCTAAAAAGTGTAAGAAGAGCTATGCATCGTTAGATTTAATAGATTAAATAAGGGTATGATCGTAATCTTTGAAATGTTTTTATATGGAATGTAAATAACAAAATGAATTGTATCCCTACTTTCTTGCTCATCTATAGGCCATTACATTCATCAGTTACGATCTCATCCAATATCCATTATTTAATTCTATATCAACCATTAATTCATTATCTTCTTCAATAAATAGTTAATCAAGAAAATCATAATTCATTAAACAAAAACACAAACACAAACATAATCCCCTATCAACAACAACACAACAACATTAAACAAAAACACACCCACCACCAACTACATAAACCGTTCAATTTCAAACACACACCACCAACCCATAAACACACCAACTAAATACAATTAACTACCATTTAAACAAATAACATGAACAAAAAAAAACAGAGCTACTCAAACATAAAACACATCAACTTTAAAAAAAGGCCCACATTCTGTTACAACTAGAAAACACAACAAACTCAAGAAGCAAACACACGGTCAGGCTAAAAACGCAACAACACCTAGCGTCCATCGAACAAACAAACCCTAGAATTCGGGGTTTTTTCGATTCACCGTAACTTTAAAAATTTTTCAAGACACCTTTGTTATTCGTCATCAGGCTTCTCGTTTTTCTCGAGGATTTTTTTTCCATGGTCTAGAAACAAACAATCAAAATTATTAGAAGAAAAACACAGCCGGAAACGTCGACTGAAAACACTCCGACGTTGTCCACGACGGCGGATAATATCGTTAATGATCAATGTCTTTCGGCGGAAATCACACACCTTATTTTCTTCTAGTTCCGTCAATATAGCCGTCCAATTCTACAATTTTGTTTCAAAACACATCAATTACATAAAAAAACACACCTCGAACCTTGTTGATGACGGAATGAGCTTTCAACGTAGAGTTCTTCTCCATTATTGTTTGACTGTACATTCAATTAAAAAAGCCCATCAAAATCGTTATTTCGATAAGCCACCGCTGATAACAATTACACACACCATACTAACTGATTATTTTATAATAGAAAATAACCCACCTTCTTATTCTACAATTTTGTGTCTCTGGTCACCAATAATTTTTGACGTGTGTTTGAAGATATGATGGTGGAAAGATATTATAGATTATTTATTGGGTTGAATAAATAAAATAAATTAAGTTGTTGAGCATATTTTGGAAGTTCCAGATACATTGCATAAAAGTAGGAGCTTCTAAATTTATTAAGTTGATGTTACCAAATCTTATATGACAAAACTGCCCTTTAACACATCATTTTAAGCCTTTAAAATAAAACACTCTTCTAATTACTCAATCTTTCCATCTTAGCCATTGATTACCAAGATCCAACCATTCAAATTTCTTCTTACACTTTTTAGACACACTCATCTTTTTATGAAAACCTCTCCCTATATATATATATATATATATTGCTTATTTATTCATATTTTCAAACAATAATTCATATCATGGACTTGTGTGTTACTTGTTACTTGCTTATTATTACGTGCATGGATTTTTTCTATAAGTATGATCATACCCCCCCCCCCTTGAACTCTGGATCGTGTTTCGAGTGGAAAAGGGACCCCGATCCTAGTACGTTGGATGGTACTAACGGGAAAGGACCTTCATTTATTCTTTACACTCCGGAATTGTATGGTTTTTACGTATTTATATCAAACTTGAGTGAACTCACCAACTATTCGTTTAGTTGTATGGTTTTTACGTATTTATATCAAACTTGAGTGAACTCACCAACTATTCGTTTAGTTGACTTTACTTTATTTATATGCTATAGGTACAATTTATTTGAGGATGAGACTTGAAGAAGACACTAGAACTTAGGTTATATTAATAAATGGACATGTTGGTAATTGTTCTTGTGATTTTCTTGTATTCTTTGTCTTCGAACTTGTGTATTTGATGCTTAAATTAATTAAGGATATTATTGTCACTTAATAGTGTCACATGCGTTTGAGCAATCTATACGTCACACTCAGGTGTTTCCGCTTAAGCCGAGGTGTTACACAATCCCTCTTTCATCAGTCTTTTTCTTTAATACCCATTGTACCAATAGGAGTAACATTTTTTGGGCATGGACACAGTTCCCAAGCATGCACCTTGGTGAATTGCATGAGTTCCTCTTGGGTTACTTCAACCCAATTGTTTTCTCCTAAAGCAAGTTGATACGTGGTAGGTTCTAGTTGAGATAGAAAAACCAGCAAAGAAGCAAACATTTTCTTGTTGACTTCGTATGAGTACCCCATGTTGTATTTCACCAATGATTTGTTCTTGTGGATGAGAAAGATGAAAAACATAAGGTATGATGTCCCTTATAGTGTTTGTTGAATTGGTTTGTGAAATTGATGATGTGGTATCAGTTGTTAGCGGTAGGGGAATTGGGGGTAAGCAACTGTTTTGAGAAACAACTTATGGACTTTCAAAAATGGGATGGAAAAGTCCTATTAGAGAAGCAGATGTTTGAGTATCAGTAGTTTCATGACCTTGACTTCCTTGATCAGTAGATTGTACTTGATCAGTAGTTTGAATGAAAGTGTTGTTGTTCTCTATACTTGACTTGTCAAAGACATACAAAATGTTAGAATGAACACTATTATCAGTAGTTTAATAATTCTCAGGTTCAAACTTTAATACATCAAGATTAAACAAATCACCAGGATCACTAGGGATTTTTAAATCAGACATTTCATTAAATTTAACATTTATTGTTTATTCTATAGCCTTTGTTCTAAAGTTAATAACTCTATAAGCTTTAGTAGTTGTAGGAATAGCCTATAAAATAGCCATAATCTACTTTGGCTGCAAATTTCGAAACTGAATCTTCTAAATTCATAATAAAGCATGGGAAACCAAAGTCATTGACAAAGGAGATTAATGGTTTACTTTTATAAAGAATTTCATAGGCTGTTTTCTCATGTCTCTAATTTATAAAGATCCTGTTTTGAACATATCCTGCAGTGTTAACTGCTTCAGCCCAAAAATATAAAGGTAGCCCTGAATCAGCAACCATGGATCTAGCAGCTTCAATTAAGGTCATGTTCTTCCTTTCTACGAGTCTATTATGTCGTGGCTGCCTTGGAATGCTGAATTGGCTAATGATGCCTTTGAAGATACAAAAAGTATCTAGCACTTCATTCTTGAATTCAGTTCCATTGTCACTCCTTATGATTTTGACTGGTAGACCAAACTGTTACTCCACTTGTATGATGAAGTTTTTGACCTTTAATGGAGTTTCATATTTTGACTGCGTGAAGAATGTCCAAGTGAATCTTGAATAATCATCTAAAATCACAAGACAATACATTTTTCTTTCCAAGACTCTATATTCTAACTGGCACAAAAAGGTCAATGTGCAAGAGATTAAAACAAGCAGTAGTTTTGGATTCTTCTATGGACTTATATGAGACATTATGTTGTTTGCCTTTTAAACAAGCAACACAGTTTTTGTCATAGGCATATTTTTTGACACGTAGGCCTTTAACACATTTTTCTTGGTTTGATTGTTAATTATTTGTATATTAACATAACCTAGTCTCTTATGCCATAAGTCTGTTTCTTAGGTTAATGCTCTACTAAGAAAACATGTTGTAGTAGGAATATTGTTATCCATATACATGTTTATAGCGTAGACATTGCCACTCTTGTTTGCATCTAACAATGTGTTCTCGGCAATAAATTTTTCAATTTCGATAGCACAATTGGAGATGGAAATTTTGCATGTTTTCTTTGTGAAGAAAGCACCATATCCCTTACCACACATCTGTGATACACTTATCAAATTGGATTTCAATTTGTCTATTAAGTTAACTTACCTATTTCCACCTTAACTGAACCAAAAACACTTACTTTCTTATCATCACCTAATAAAACATCTCCTCATCCATGCTTCTTGAATACAGAGAGAATATATATATTCCCAGCCGTGTGCCTAGAGCCTCCACTATGCACATACCATAGGCTTTCAATGCATGTGAATGCTCTCTGCACATATAATGGAAATTAATTAGAAGGATTAGCCCAATCCTTGTTGGTCTTGGGTTGCTCATTTGAGGAAGACAAGTCTATCATCTATTAATGATTATTTACAAGATTCATCAACTATTTCTGATTTTCCATTAACAATTTGATCTTAGTGCTTTGTGAACTGTTGATGGATTACTTTGAACAACAGTTTTGTGTGGTAAGATACTTGTTGGTTGAGCATCTGTTACTTGAACAATTCTTGAACATGGAATGTTCTTTAAAGCCACAATAATAGGTGTTTCAACAGTCTCAAACTGAACTTTCTTCTTGGGTGTAGAACTTTGATTTTTAATGAAGACATCTGTTGTTTAAACAATTTTCTTTTGATGAACAACTTTCAAAAATTTACAATCCTCAGCTAGATGATTGTTCTTTTTACATACATCACACTGATTTGGAAACAAAGGTTTCTTTTGAACGTTTTTTGTTTCTTCTTTCTAGTTACACCTAATTTGTCAACAACTACTATTCTTGATGATTTATAACCAGGTACAAAAGTTGGATGAATTTCAGTTTGAAGAAACTGTAAATATTTTTTTTCCTAACTTGAGTAGCAACTGATCTAGGAACAAATGCAGGTGCAGGTGCAACTAGTCAATCTTATTCAACTATCTTTGAAACAACTAATGGAACATCAGCTGTTTGAGATGAAACAACTGTTGTGGTATTCATAACAGTTGTTTTTATTGAATCATTTGTTTTTCTTGAAATTACCAACGGATTGTGATCATATTTTGACCTTATATTATCAAACCTTGTTATAGTAATTTTTTGATCCCATTGAGTCAATCAGTTGCTTGATGGCAATTACCAATTCCATCTTGAAACACGATATTGGCAATCATCCATGTTTTGAGAACCTTGTGATGAGTGTTTATCAACAACTGATATGTGATCACTCAATTCAGCAAATGAGATCGGTTTGAACCCTTGTGATACATCAGTTGTTTGATACTAGTTTCCCATTTCATCTTGACTAGCAAGTTTTAATGGAACAACATTTGGCAAAACAAACTTATGGAACTTGGTTAAGAAATATTGCTTCTTCCTCGAGTTCATCAACACCATTTTGAGGAGTAATAGGCGCATGATCTTTAGGTGACTCGGTATGATTATATCCTATACTAAACTTCACATTGTTGCTTGATTTCATACTGTAGGTTCCCAGCCGGATCTACACGGAATATCTCGTTCTACGTAGGTGCGGAATCCCTACGTAAGACGTTACGAGCGTAGAAGACAATACACGTTAACACGATCAAACACACGTTACAATAAACAAAGACACGTTGTATTGCAACTGGAAACACGTGATTCACTGATCACCGATTACACAAAACTGAATAACTCGTAAACTAAAACTCTAACTCTCTACCACTCAGCCGTAACCTAAACACTTATAAAGCACGACAACTTCGCCTAACATGTTTAGGCGAAGTTGTCCCTAACTTCGCTTATTCCACAAGTTCGCCTATATAAGCGAACTTGTGAGCTAACTTCGCTTAATACAAAATACAAATCCAACTAACTCGATTACAGATACTAGACACTGAACTACTGACATCATGTACCAACAGACTCCCCCTTGGCAGTAGCTTCATATCTCTATCTTCAAGCACGTGTCTTGTAATCTTCAACAATCTTGTATCTTTCATCTTCAAGCATGAACTCCTTCTCGTACACAAACCGAAACAACTCTTTGATATTTCTTCGCTTCTTCTTTCCAAGCAGGAATATAAAATATTTTCTTCTCGTTCAACACCTGCAGATCAGCTTGAGACAAATTCACCAAGTGCATTGGATCATACACTCTCAGCAGCTCTTGTTCATCTTCATCCTCCATTACTGTTTCAGCTGTTTCACAATCAACATACCACCACTTCAAATCTTTGAGCACATCCTTGGGCATTTGTTTCATCGGCATTTCTTTTAAACACCGGATCGGCTTATACTTCATGATCATCCAAGGCTTGCCATCTGCTCTCATCCCTCTATCTTTGTCTTCAATAAGTTTTCCTTTCTGTGGTTTCAACAGCTCGAACTTTTTCTCCTTTATACTTTCCTTCCAAACAATCTTTCCAATGACCCTAGCCATGTTATCATCACTCCTGTTTATTAACCCCAATCTGGCTAAGTCCTTCACTTCACACTCAGGCAACGTATTCAACGATCTCAACAGCCTCTTGAAGTACTGAACCCCATCATACCTTTTAATCACAAAGAGCCTCAACTGCTCATCATATAACTAGCATATAATCCCCTTTTTCAATTCAGCATAACCCCTGATGTTGTAACTTTTCTTGAACATAGTAGGGACCGCCGGTTTCTTCGTCTTTACGAACCACTGAGCGTAGCCTTATTTCCATCTTGGCTGCTCTTCCCATTCTGTCTCATCGCTTCCCATATCTTGACTCATATCTGCCTTATCAACTTCCGGAATCTCATGCTCAACATTCTCCTCTACAGTCTCTCCCTCTTCAATCTCATTATCAATAACAATCTCTGCCCCAATCTTCTCTATCTCATCAACCGGTAACACATCCTCATCACCTATAACATCATCTAACACCTCTTCAGCATCCACGACCACCACATCATCACCCGAACCGCCAACTGCACTCGTTGACTCCCCCTGAGATGTGGAAGTCCCAAGAGCTTGTTCAGTTCTTGGCAACTCTCCACCTTCACCTTTCGATGCATTGGGATCATCGTCTCGATCATTACGCTTTTTCGTACTCAGCTCATCACCCTTACAGCTCGTCTCCCCCTTGAGATGCCAAGAACTGCTTCAAAGCATCAATTATTTTTCAATGTTCGATCAACAGGGACGACTGTATCTGATTCTCTGCAACGAGGCGCTGAATAGCATGGGTCTGGATAAGATTTACCCTTGATTGTTCTGCCACGACCCTTTCAAGCGCTGCTATTCGTTCCGAGTCGGATAAGGTTGCATCGAAATCAAACCTCAGATGTGATATATCTTGAGTGTACTGAGGAGGGATTTCCAATGTAACTGGGACCTCAGAAGTAGGCGTAAACGTAACCGCAGGTGGTATCGTAACTGACAACCCTGCAGTAGCTACAACTGTCGACTCAATAAATCTTGCCACGACCTCCGTTGGAGTAAGAGTTGGAGGTGGCAAAGATACAATCTTCGGAGTCGAGAGTTGGAATGTAGTGGGTGGTAGACCGAATGAGGATGAGGTAGCCACCACGGGAACGTCCGTGGCGCTTGGCCTTGTAACTGGTATTGATGTCGGAACCATGGTCATACCGGACAGTGCGGGTGGAGTGAAACGTACCACCCTTGAGCTCTCACCAGCTCCCGAACCTGCACCTGTCCTCTCCCTTCTTGATCTACGGACCAACTGATGTACTTCTTCCTCAAAATCTGACTCACTGTCATCATCGGCTCTCTTCCTCTTCCCATGAATCCGTTCTTGTGTTACCAAAATTCGTCTCTCTTCAGCCACATCATCATCTGACTAATCTGAATCAGCCACTGTCGTAGCTGCCCTAGCAACATCCACACTAGAAACCCGTGCAACCGAGACCTGTACATTTTCTTCTGGATCAACACGTTCCATATCAAAGAAGCCTTGACCACCAAACGCTTCATCAAGGTCTACATTTTCCTCCGGTGACACAACAGGAGCAGCAGGTATAGCTTGTTGTACCTCAGGTGGTTGAGGTGCTCCAGCCTGTTGTGGTGCCGGATCCCGAAACTCGTCCCCACGAGCTGGAACATACTCTGGGTTGATCAAGTACCCGAATAATGGAGTATGTCGAGGACGGAGCTCAGGTTTGCTTCTTGCACTCGATGATCTGCACTGAGCGAAGATCCTTTTACTTACACTTTCCACGTATCTAATTGGGCGGCGCTGAGGTAACGTAGGAGCAACATGATTCAAGATCATTTGTAGGAATCTTGGATACATAAGAAATCTCTCACGCGCCACCGCACTTCTCTGACGATCTATCTCGTAAAATACCATCTGACTAAAGCTGTAACGCTTATTGTAAGTCAGTGCAGTCATCGCCGACTGCATGGTCGCACCCATCCCGTCTGTACCAGCCTTTCTCCCTGACATACACACGATCATCACGTGCATGAGAAAGCGCCACTGGTCTAGCAAGAACCCCTTGCGTCTCTGAGTATCCCCCAAAGGACCAGAATATCCCATCCTTAGAAACGCACCATCTCGGAATGGAGCTACAAAGACTGTAGGATCGTCTCGCGTTTCATCCCCAAACTGTAAAGCCACCCTGATCTGTTCAGACGAGAACTAAACTATCTGATTGTTAACCGTTGCACGCATAACCGGGGGCTCGACTCGACAGTCATATTCCACCGCCTGCCAGAAATCTTGAATGTTTGGCAAAGATATAGGCAGTGTTGTGGTAATAGCGTGGAATATACGCGAGCGTAGTAGAAATGTGATGATCTCGCGGAAATCATCAACACCACTCGCATCCGGGTCCAATGTGATGTACATGTTATGCCCCGGGAAAAACTGTCGGTTGTTGTCTCCACCTTCATCACCACCTGCACCACCTGCTCCAGCAACAGCTGCCATTTCTGCAACAAACAGTCTAAGTTAGAGAATCGTCGAGGCAAATCACAAGTTCGCCTGTTACCATGAGCGAAGTTATGATTTATTCTGTATAGGCGAAGTTAGAGGTGGGGCGAAGTTGGGAACAACTTCGCCTCAACTTGAACTTTGCGTAATAAATGTTAAATAAAAAGGGCAAGGCGAAGTTAATGATAACTTCGCCTAACCACAACTTCGCCTCATATACTGTTACATAATTAATTATCAGGCGAAGTTAAACCTCAGGCGAAGTTAAGGATAACTTCGCCTAAACTGTAAGTTCGCCTGAATATGAATCGGCAATAGTTAGACGTTCAATACGAAGTGATTTCGGTCAATTTGGAGATTGCGGATCTCGTAAAACATGTTTTTAAGACGATCTAGACGATCAAGTTGATTACGACCACGTAATAACAGGTTTGAAAATCGGGTGTTGAGGTTTTGAATAAAGGGGGCCGCGAATCGGGTCGAAACGACCTTTGATTAACATTAATGACATAGATTATAAGATACATCGACCCTACACACCTTCAATTCTGATTAGAAACTGAGGATAATAAGACAGATTGATTCGAAAGATAAGTTCGCCTTGATTACTGGTAATAAGTTCGCCTGGTTTGAAAATAATGAAAAGCTTTGACCAACTTATATAGGGTCAGAGATCATACAGGCGAAGTTATGGATAACTTCGCCTATTGCAGGCGAAGTTATGGATAAGTTCGCCGGTATTAAAATTTTCACAACAAACCCCTATAATTTGAACAATTTGCAATTAAGTTTTAAAACATCCTTTAAAGCGTTAAATGATACGATCAAGACCAAGTAACCAGGTATTAAATCATACAACTACATAAGTAAAATAAATTTTAACAAGAAAGTACACGGGATCAAATTTCAGTCTCGACAGGGACAACCATGTTTTAGAAAAGATCCGAACAGGAATCATACTAATTAAGTGACTGTCACACAGATCCATGTTCAGCTGTATTATGACATAAAGAAACAGGTTGTAAGCAGGTAAATAACTTAGAATGGTTTTCATTGCTTCTGTGATACGGGTTAGGTTCAATTAAGCTCAAAACTTAAATGGGCAACAACTCAGAGATTATGATGCCTCCTATCTATTCTCAAAGCGTATTTGGCTTTCCCCAAGTCACCCCGAGTTGACCTCGACCCGTAGTGTCTGATTAAATAGTAAGTACTCTTTGATCTTTAAACTCTTCTTCCCGTTCTCTTTCTCACATCTTGATTGAGAAGTATTAACATTATGAACTCTAGAATGTCTCAATAACACACAGTTTTTTTTAAGTATTTACACAACTTCAGAGTAAACTACTGCAAGTCCCGAATCTGGATCACTGCAGTTTCTTGACACGTTATCTTCACGGGAATCAGAACACTCACGGGCTTGTGTATGACTGGGTAATCGCTTTTCTGCCTATCATTCGGAAAGATATATATGGAGACATGCACAACTCTTAAGGAGTTTCCACGTAAAATCGAGGAGATTTAGTTAGTATCACTTCTACTTTTACGCACCATAAAAAGCTACCATGACATACAATGACTGTTCTAAAGTCTTTTAGGCCTAATAACTTCACTAGTTAAGCACACAGAATCAGTATATCTATCACTTTCCAAGGTTGGATCAATTTTCTGTTAAACATAGTAAAGGAACTTCTTACGAAGTAGTAGACTTGAAAATAATTTCATCTCCCGCGGGGCGTCGCTGATCGATACGAGATCCGCACGAGGTCTAGGAGTGCGGAATCCTCCTAGACTCGTTTAATGGTGTAGAAGACAAAGAACACGATTACACACATACAAACACACGAACAAACACACGAATGGGATAAACACATCTGCAGATCTTTTATATAATAACCGAAACACATAACATACCAAATACGAAAACAAAGACACGGCCGACCCGAGGTGAGCTCTACCTCGGGCCGTCCCACACGACTCTGCCTCTCTGTTTCTCTCTAGCTACTTGAACTGAACACATAATACTCTAATTTTCTGGATACTCAAACCTAAACAAGACACACATATATATAGACAAAACAACTTCGCGGGCTTGGGCTTGGGCCAGTAGGCAAAGTTGTTATAAATTCGCCTAAGGCGAAGTTGTTCTAACTTCGTACTTCGTTTCCGCTTATCAGAATTGCATAGCGACGGTCACAAAATGCACCAACAGACTCCCCTTTGACCGTTGCTCTCAATTCTAACAAACACAAAAGATCATCTGTTACAAAACATGCACCAACAGACTCCCTCTTAACTGATGATCTTCTGTTTGCTCTTCAACCAGCCGTGTCTGAAACTGTCTTGTAGCTTCACAAATCTACCAATCACCCAGCGTCTTCCATATCAGATCTCCCCTTCAGTGTAAGCTTCTCCGACTATATAGATTGAGGTCTTTGAAATGCATGCATCCCCGTGCCTAATTGATCATCTCAACCAATCACGTGAGTCCTTCTGACTTCACCAACACGTGAAGTTCTTCTAACTTCACCAACACGTGAAGTTGGGCTCCCTCCACAACTTCACCAACACGTCGGCATACGATAAGGTTTAATCTTCAACTACTCAACATCAAGTGATCAATTTCATCACAAAACCACCTTGACAGAATCTAACACACATGACCATTAATTAATCCGAAGCATCTTCAATCACCAGGGATAACGATCAAGAACATAAACACTTTAATTCCCGATTAAATCCAACTTGTTCCAAAATTTTCACTTTAATAAATAAGCATCACGTTTCAGGATCCAATTCTCGAACGCCTTGAAAATAACATAAATAATATGCTCTGACCGCAATCCAGTAATGACGAAAACCTTCAGTTCAATTTGACTTTCTTTAGTTGGTCAACCTCGAACAACAACTATTTCATTGCCCACAAACACCCAAATATGTGTCAATATCCAGTCTCAATCAATATCCCATTCACAACCTCAACTCCATATCCAGAGTTGACACGTATTTTTTCACACGTAAGACCAAGAGATAAAAAGTTTCACTCGTTGACGGAACAACGTCTTAGGTCTCACAATAATCGTGTACACCTGGCCATACAGACGAAAACTCCAAACAATTTTTTTTTTTTTTTTTTTTTTAACTTCGCCTAAAGTCAACTTCGCCTAAAAGTTAACTTCGCCCCTCCTTAACTTCGCCTGTCCATAACTTCGCCTGTCCATAACTTCGCCTGACTAATAACTTCGCCTAAATCCTAAAATTTAAGCGACAACTTCGCCTGAACCCCATAACTTCGCCTGCGGCGGCTGTTCGGCCAAAAATGCATCAGAAACGTGCCAGAAACACCAAAACGCAGATCTCGAACCATAGCATAAGAGCCTAAGGCTCTGATACCACTTGTAGGTTCCCGCGGGGCGTCGCTGATCGATACGAGATCCGCACGAGGTCTAGGAGTGCGGAATCCTCCTAGACTCGTTTAATGGTGTAGAAGACAAAGAACACGATTACACACATACAAACACACGAACAAACACACGAATGGGATAAACACATCTGCAGATCTTTTATATAATAACCGAAACACATTACATACCAAACACGAAAACAAAGACACGGCCGACCCGAGGTGAGCTCTACCTCGGGCCGTCCCACACGACTCTGCCTCTCTGTTTCTCTCTAGCTACTTGAACTGAACACACAATACTCTAATTTTCTGGATACTCAAACCTAAACAAGACACATATATATATAGACAAAACAACTTCGCGGGCTTGGGCTTGGGCCAGTAGGCGAAGTTGTTGTAACTTCACCTAAGGCGAAGTTGTTGTAACTTCGCCTAAGGCGAAGTTGTTCTAACTTCGTACTTCGTTTCCGCTGATCAGAATTGCATAGCGACGGTCACAAAATGCACCAACAGACTCCCCTTTGACCGTTGCTCTCAATTCTAACAAACACAAAAGATCATCTGTTACAAAACATGCACCAACACATACTTAACAGCATTTGAAATCCTTTGCTGGATTCAATCTATTTACCACAATTTACTTGAGTTTGCTCTAAATTTTTGTTGCATTCATTGTACTTTTTCAATAAATTCTCTGCACATGCATTTTTGTCTAACAAAGCATGTTTTAATTTCAAAATCTCCTTTTCTTTTTCATATAATTTAACCTTCAACTCGTTTGTGGATTTTGAAACTACTTAGTCAAATTCAGCAACTTATTTTATCAGCTTTATATTTGGAAGTTTAATATTTGAAAATGTAATGATACAGTCATTAGAGCATAACTTTTGGCAAATCTCACATGTTACCTCATTGGCTGCAGTTTGAAGTGCTTTTGCATCAGCAGTTTGTGAATCAGCTGAAACATCACTTGTCATCAGCACTTGAATGATTTTATTGTTAAAATCATTTTTTATCTCCCATTCTTCACTTGATTTTGCATCAATAACCACAAGAGCTAGATCTTATGTGATCATTTCTTTAGGCAGACTGCTCCAATTAACAAACTCGTATGTGAAGAAACTTGTTTTGGTGTTATCATGACTGGATTAAGATGATCCAGGTGTAGTAATTGAAGCATGTTGAACATGTGTGTTAATGGATTGCATGAAAGGAGGTTGAACAAACTACATTTGTTGCAATTGTTGAGGCATGGGTGAATACTAATACTGATACTAAGGACCAGTATTAGGCATTGAAGAAGTTTGAGCAAACTGAGCTATGGAATGTTTATTGAAGGGTTGTTGTTGAAAATGAGAATGAAGAGTTAAACTTGGATAGGTTATTAAAGGCTGAACATGATTGGGAATTGACTGTGACTGAGTTCTGCATTCCCGTGCAAAGTGTCCTAGTCTGCCACACTTATGACATGTCATTTTCGCCTTATCATGGCCTACTTTTGTGTTGTTATTGATGCCATGGAATTTCCTTCATGTCCTTTTGTAGAACATGTTTGTCTTGACTATCATTAACGCTAAGGAGTTCAAAATCTCCATTCCCACCAAATCATTTGGATTTTTGTGTTGCAAATCTTCCATAATGAATGAGAGATTGTCTGACACATGTGGAGATTTCTCTCGAACAATAAATGCTTGATTATCAATTGTTGAATCAATACCAGTTGTTATGTCTATGTGATAGTCATAACTTTGATCAGCAGTTTGGACAGATTAAGTCTTTTGACATATAAGTGTTGAACCTATGGTATAATCATCAATTGATTTACCAGTAGTAATCTACTACTTTATTTGACTTATCTCTCTTTCAAAAGTAAGTAAAATACCATGAAGAGTAGTCAGACTCAGAGATTGAAAACTTGGTAAGGTTCTTAGTATAATAGCATGAGTGTCCCAATCATCTGGAAGAGATCTCAGAAATCGGTTGTTAAACAACTACCTATAGAGAATCCTATTATAACTACTGATTTTGGTTAAACAACTGATGTTTGAACCATCAATTATTTTCCTTCAGCTGTCTGAATCTTCAATACTTTGTAGAGAAACTGTTGTATCTTCAGTTCTTATGTCGACAGTTTGCACCGTTAGCAATTTAGAGCAATAGCTGTCAAAACCTCATGATGGAGAACAACTGATGTTTCAGCCATTAGTTGTTTGGTATTTGGTCATCTGTTCTATTCAGGGTTCAACATTTACAAACATATGCAATCCCTAAACTACCCCTAGCTTATTCAACAGCTGCATACAACAAATACTGTGTTAACAAACTCCCCATTTTCTGTAGTTGTTGAATGCTTCAACTCCAAATCATCAATCACAATAAATGTATTAACATTTCCAAAGATTTTGGGTTATGGTGCATTCTTTTACGCTTTGTGTAATCTTCTTGTCAAAGCACATTGTCATGTAACCAAAGTCCTTTTAATCAACAACCAATAAATCAAAGTCTTCGGGAGTGAATGAACTAAAAGGTTTTTCAATCATGACACTAGGTTTTTTTTTTACTTTAGGAAGATAAGGACCCTCTTAAATAGACTTGATCATTGTATCTCTTGTGTTCTTGCAAATTCATGAAAGGGTACCTCCATTCGTTAAATTCTTTAAAACCAACCAACTTGGGTGGTTTGTTGTTTAAGCTCGTTTCATTATCCATGAGAAGGTAGTGTTTCAAGAGAGATTTTGCTTCGGAAGCCATTTTTGAAGTTGTAAGATGAAAGTTCAAACTGAAAAATCTACCAAGTACGTAATTTCGCAATTCGTAAATTACAAATTGCGAATTGCGAGATTAAATATCTTTGCGAATGCGAGAATAAACCTTGAGAGAATAAAACTTGCGAGAATCGGGTTGTTTACGAGAACTAAGTCTGCGAGAATTAATTTTGTGAGAACTTTTCTTGCGGGAAACTTAGTTTCGCGAAATGCAAAAACCACGATGGACAATAGCTCGAAATTTGTCATGGTTCCATTCAAGCTTATCAGATCAAGTTCGTTTTTGAAGATAGAAAGGTCCAAAACAGCAACAAACAAATGTCTAACAAAAATGCAAGCTCAAAACACCGACACTCTTGATTAACCCAAAGTGGAAGACCCGAAAACCCAAATGTTGAGCGGTAGCTCTGATACCAATTGTAGGTCTCGTGAATGCATCTAAAAACTAAGTTCGGATCAATCCGTAGCTTTGGTCATGAGCGGAAATCACCAAATCTACTAGGATCTCGGATCAAAAGTGTCAACCAAACATAGGGAGAAAAAGTAGGCGAGGTAGAAATAGAGAATAGAATAGCAAAAGTTGTGAGAGTATGAAGTATATATAAGGGTTGTTTACACTCCTGCTCCCTAAGTCTATTCATTTCGGCCTCATGGGCTGGCCCAACTAGGCAATTACAATGTTTATGCCTTCAGATTTATTACAACTTAGCTAAATGAAAGCAAACAAATAAATACATGATAAATTATATCTAATACATGAGCCTACTATAAGAATAAATAAAACGAGACCCAACCGTTCCACCTGATTTATTATGTATTTCTTTCTTTCTTTCTTAGCCAAAGATATTTGGGTAATTTCACACTAACATTAAAGAACACATCTAACATAGTTAACAATATGTTAGATTAGGATCATTATTGATAACAAAACTGGAAGTTAAGATTGCCTCTAGTCACATAATCAATAGGGCTAATTGTGACTAAAGGTTAATAGTGTGGATTATTAAAATCCACTTTTTTCGTTACATAATAAATCTTAACGCATATTTAGTTAGGAAGCGTAAAATTCTTCATACACATTTCTTTATAAACCTATTTTGTATATATTAAGCTATATGGTTTTTTTAATTTTAAATACGGCGTACATTCTTTCACATCATAAAATTTGAATTCTTATCATTTAATGATCTTCACCCTATCAAACTTCTTGATATTATCAGGGCAGTAACGCATTCGTTTGTATAATTAAACGTGTATAGTATATATAATTACGGGATCCCGTGACTAAAACTGATGATTAATAAGTACCTAGGTAACGGAGTTGGGTGTGGTGCGTTAGTTGTCTAACAGAAATCTAATCATTCTTAAACAGAGGACATCTATTTTTTCCACACATAATTAATGGTGGTACATATAATTTCAACAGGAGAAAAGGTAGTCAACTTTTCATACAACTTTCTATACTTCCTTTGATAGTGAAACCTTTATAATGGGACCAACTCTATCATATACTTTTCCAAAAAATAAAAAAAATAGTTAATTATGAGATCAGCATGATATAACTATTTATAATACATGAACGAAAATGATAATCAGAAATAACAGGATAAAACAGAAGTGGCCACATAACTATCTTGTATATAACATTCACAACAATCGTATGAGCACGTTATATGGTTTTTTTTGGGTTCTCAACGTATATATTCACATTCTGAAGTATGGAGTACGTACTGTGTAAATGGATTATTCACCACTCTCTGTTAAAACTGGCTGCTTTTTTTTGTGTGTGTACGGTTCACCATTATAATATAATATTATCATATGTATGACAAAGTTATTATACGACATGCATGGGGCACCCCACAAATCCATCATCAATACGTACATACAAACATATACCTTTATTCATTGATTCTTATTCATTCCTGTTCTATATATATAATATGTGTATAGAATGTCTTTTCCCTTTTCTTTTTTCGACCACATGCTACCTAGCCATCAATCACCTTAACATTTTGTCAATTTAATTCATGCACCACCCTAAACTTAACCCCTATTTCGTACGTATTAATTCTTCTAGTTTATGTAATGTGCTTATATTTTAACATTACACTGACAAGTGACATAGCGGGTCCACGGATGCCGAAGATGTAGATGATCGAGCAAAGCTCCACAGATCAATCTCACTCGTGTACACTCCTTGGTTCGGTCTAGAAGTTGTGGTTGCGTAACAATATTGAGATGGCTCTAGTTCTTCATGGTCAAGTGGGAAACAAAAGTCTTCATTTGGCTCACCATAGCAAGACTCGACTTGGCCGTTGAGTTGAGTGGCCACAAGTCGTTCAAGATCCGCCCAATTATCAAGAAGCTCACGTGAATCATGGTTCGTGTCGTTTGGTTGATCTGATTCTGTCCGGAAGTCGTTCACTTGGGGTTTGAAAGTTAATCCTGGATCGAAGTTGGTCATCGTGGGATTTTCGAGCCTTGGTAGGTGGTAGAATCTGCTGTTAGTATTTGGGTTGATGGATTGCGGAATGGTGTTGTGGGTTGAGTTGAAAGACTCAAATTCTTGTTTGCAAGACCGACTGCCACTCATGTACACGAGTAATTGGTCAAGAACACCATCTTTATTTAAGGATTGTAACTGTGTTCTTGAGTCTATCGAGGTGGATAGCGATCTCTGAGGACTCTCGAGCGCTTTATGGTAGTTTTTCTTCTTGAAAACACGACATACCACCCACCCGTCTTCTTGAGTTGATTCACAAAGGTTAGAACCCTGAGGAAAAGAAAAGCCGACGTAGTTAGTGACCTTTCACGTAAATAACACATAAAAACGAGTATGTGATACTTTGTTAAGTGAAAATGGTACTTGTTTGATTAGATGTAATTGAGTTACTTTTTATCAAGAAATCAATATAATATTAGTGTTTGATTAGATGTAATTGAGTTATATTTCACAAAGATATCAGTAAAAAGGTTTCCACCAAACAGAAAGCTTCAAGTTTAAGCAAATTTAATGAGGAAAATAACTCATTAACACCGTTTCTAATCAGGGGACACATTTGGTCCCCTCTTAATTATGTTCTGTTGGAAAATTAAAGAGACTTACACATGCCTCTTGGTTGGCAATCATATTATCATCAAGCCTATATTCATGCATTATCCAATCAGATTTCTGGCCATGAGGGGCTCTCCCTTTGTAGAACACAAGTGTTTTCCTCATACCGATTCGTGTTACACTACTATAGATAACCTTATCACGTCCGGTGGCTTTCCAGAACCCCACAGCCGTTGCACGGTTCGTTCTAGTACCCGTCGGGTACTTCTTATCTTTATGACTAAAGAAATACCAATCATTCTGAGGTGTTGATCCTATCTTGCACTTCTCTGCGAATACCCATGTGCTTATCATGTAATAATCTTTTTTATTAAAACACATAAAACTAGAATAAAAGGTAGGTGCATCTACAAACCTTGTATATCCCAAGGTTCAAGCTTGTTAAGATCAACATCGCGAATAACATCAAGATCGATCTTTTCGTATGCAACTTTTTTCCTCAAGTAATAGTGAAGAAGCTCTTCCTCAGTGGGGTGAAACCGAAACCCAGGTGGCACTTTAGACTGGCCATTAACATTTACAGACAAACTCATTTCCTCCTCAGACATTAGGAAGTGAAAAGAAGAGAATAGTTGCAAGGACATGATTATTTATATGGGAAATTGAGTGAGATGGGTCCAAACAAACTCAACTCATTTAGCCTTTTTGTGTATATGATGGTGTGACCAACCCAAGGGGCCTCTAACAAACGCATATATTAATGTGTAGAACTATATATTAATAAACGTATGTGTACATATATCAATGTATAGATATTTAAATACCAGTGATATATAGCCACGTTGTTTCACTGATAATTATCTCTATTATTTCACGTTCTGGTTAGAGTTTAGAGTTTAGACATTAACCGGAACATAAATATAACAAATTGAAATACATTAACAAGAATATAATGAGGTACCAGAACTGGACTTTGAGGGCATAGTGTTTGCTACTTTTAGTGTAGGGTCTTGAAGTTGGAAAACAACTAACCACCTAAAGACCAAAGAGAGATAAAGGAGGGTCCCAACCGGTGGGTCCATGGGCTAATGCAGCGGGAGGCATGCCTCCATCTTAACTACGACCCTCGACCTTAAAATCTCTTTGAAAACCACATCTGAAACCACCGCTATCTTCAAATATCTTTCTCTCATTTTCCTCGTGCAACAACCCTAGTCAAACCTATACCATGACAACCATTGGTTTACACTGACGGCAGTAAGTAATTACACCAATATCACGTCAACAATAAATAGAGATTATACTTTTTCGGAACATTTTTACGAATGTATATGTAGTTTTAAAAACCGGTTTTTTTAACCGTAGTAGGTTGGGTTTAGAATGGTGCAACTGGTTGTATTAGGCGGTTCAACTAGATTTAGTGGTTGACCATATAATTCCATAAAGTTACAAGTTCAATTGAAAATAATTCTAAAGTACATAATTTTATAACATAAATAATCAAAAAGTTGATTCATAATAAAAAAGATAATCCAAAAGTTGCTTGATGACAATAGAGAGCAATTACATTTGATGGCAAATTGATTGGAGGTTGATGATAAATTTAATGAAAGCCGCTAGGTTAGAACTTAAAATCGGGAAGCAAATGATTCATGGATGAGCTACAGAAGGTCTTTGGTTTAAAGTTTAAATCTAAAGTTATACCTTAAGCTTAAAGTGGCAACAATACAAATTGGTATTACCTGTAATTTCTGCAGCTTATACTATAAACCATTCATCTAATTTACGATGCTAAAACGTACCGGGTTAGTTACCGACAAACTAGTATAAGTGGTATAATAGGAGAACATATATAATTAGAGTGTATCATATAATATTTTTATAATTTATAGTATGATATGGCGTCTGGTTTTCAAAACGTAGGGCCATTAACTAATTTGTAAAAAGAAATAATTTAAATTGAAAATCAGAATGATTTGACTATCATAATACTTGTATACTATTCAAGGATCATTCTAATTTGTCGAGTCGGCCGAAAGTAAAGAATTTATTCTGTATACTATTAATAGTAGAAAAATATTTGGCTAAAATATACACGTAGATGTCAAAATTGATGGTTTTACTCACTTTTACGAGATCTACATTATTTCCATTTGCCACTTCTATTATATTCTATTAAGGAAATGCCAACAAAAATACTCCTAATAAATATGAGAAGAAGTCATAACTAATTGATACGTGTCAAGTATGAATCAAAGATAAAAAAGTATAAAAATAATATTACACACTCTTATTTCACATGTAAGTTACATATTAATTCCCTCATTATTTTTAAATGTATATAACTTTTTTATATTATATTTTTAAAAAGAATAAAATTAACCATAATAACAAACGTTTTTTATCTTTAATACGAGTATGATTTTGTAATATAAAAATAAAAAAAAATTTACGTCACTGTGTCTTTTTGTTTACCATTGTGTCTTTTTTCGTCATTATGTTTTTTTCGTCATTGTGTCTTTCAACTGATCATTGTGATTTTTTAAATACTAATAACACAGTTGTGCAATAATATGTAAATATAAAAAAAATACCAACAAATTATCTACTACATAAAACACAATGATGAATACATATAACACAATAACCTGAAACGTAAAACACAAATAATGAATACATATAATACAATGACCTGCAACGTAAAACACAATGAAATATACATATTTCACAATGACTTAAACGTAATACACAATGAACATAATACAATTTTTCTCAACTTAAGTGAATGTTGAGCACAATGACTAAAACACAATTATAAATCAAAAGACAAATGTTGAGCACAAAGACACAATGACACACAAAAAAACACAATGAGGTAATCTTTGTTTTAATTTTTATCTTTAATATGGATATCAATTGAAAAACACAATGGACAAAATCTATAACAAAATACATAGAAAAACTTAATTAAAAAACACAATGGACAACCAAATAACACAGTATAAAAAAACTCACTAACTTTATTTTATTTTAATATAACAATATGATATTCATATTAAAGATAAAAACGTTTGTTGTTATGGTAAAAAAAATTTCTAAAAAAATTTTATACAAAAAAGTTATATACGTTCTAAAATGATAAAGGAATTAATATGTGAATTGCATGTAAATAGAGAAAGTCAATATAAGTGAGTTATTACCTTTGATGCCCTTCTTTTCAATTTTATTCTTAAACTAGTTTGAGGCCCGTGTATTACACGGGTAATTGATGAAAAGTTTAAACTTTAACCATTAAGTGAATTACAATTACTATTAACATTAAAATTACAGAAATTAGATAACTAAGATTACACAAATATGTTACAAATAAGTAAAAACTTCCTTTTACACTACATTTGTGATTGTATTTGTAGATATACATTGTTTACCAAAAATCAATTTTTTTAGTCAAAATCTGCTTGTAACTCTTAATAAGGTAACATACAGGTCTGCTTATAACTCTTGATATATCCACGTATAACTGTCCGTGTGACAAAAAAGGTTCTCTAAATACATACAAACTCTAGATAAATGATAATATATCCATGAAATTGTTAAAAAAAATACACATACACATAAAATATCATAGCTTTTAATCAATTAATATGATGTCATTTGAGAACATCTGTTCATGTTTATAAAAAAAACATGATTATCCCAAAAATCATATTACCTACACTTTGATGTTATAATCATCATTAGAATCTTAAAAGTTGAAATTAGTTGATCATGATAAATTTGTTGTCATTAATATTCCGTGTATGACAAATTTTTAATTAATTTTATATTTTACAATTAAAAATTATATAATTAAGCAACATAAAAACCAAAAATTAAACTATAACAAAATGATAACAAAATGATTTGTTTTATTTCATATGAATGTAATTGCCAGAAAAATAACAAATACATACTAATCTTATAACCATGTTCAAATAATAGTAATTATTATGAGTTAGAAGAATTTTAAAATATTTAAAGTTGCATAAAGTGAAGGTAGTGATTCTTATATATGATAGTTGGAAGTAGGACTGTCACTTTTACCTGTAACCTAAAATCCAACCCAAGAAAACCTGTACCCAAATCCAAACTGACTCGACCCGAGAAACTCGAACCCAAGAAAATACTAACCCGAACCTGAACCGAAGCAATTCGGGTTGGTTCTTGGTTCAGAATTCTAAGTTTCTGGTCAACAAAAATAAACTTTTAGTTTTTAAATCATATAAAATTTTAGGTATTAAAAGCCAAGCCTTAGTCGTTTGCGTTATCAGGATTTAGTCCAAGTCGATTGTTCTCATTCCACATATAATGAATCGATTGTTTATTTTTATTATTTTGAATATAAACCATAATAAGCACTTTAATCATGTACTAACCAACATGCAAAACTAACATAACCTCGATTCGTTGTACTTGTATAAAAATAAAAATAATAAGTTAACATAATATAGGAATTGTGTAAATAATTGATGAAAACGATATTCTAGGTTTCAATATCCTAAATGAATTTTGGAAAACGAAAATAATGGAATGGGATTGAAACAATTTTTTTTGTTTAAAATATCAAATGCTTTTAATTAGGTAATTTATCTTATAAGGCATATTAAATTAAATATATTTGAATTTATAGAAAAAGTATAAATCAAGTCATAAAAAATATGTTTCTGAAGCATTTTGGTCTGAGTTATGGAAGAAAAATATTGAAAACTAAATATTGTTCTTCTTATTGCTAAAACCATTTATACTACAAAAAAAAGTCATATAAATAAATGACAGATAGTTCATAGAATAAATCGTTATACATATTGATTATAATTATACTACTCAACTTCAATGATTTAATGCTAAACATCAAGATATATATTTATATATATGTGTGTGTGTAATATTTATACAAAATGTTTGTAGAAAATTAAGAAAAATACATATTTCATGAGTTCAAATAAATATGAGAAAATTTTAAATCCAAATTTGAAACTAATCTTATATAAAAAAAATTATGTACTACTGTTTGAATCCCTGCTTAAAAAAATTTGTAGTTTACCATACAAATCCAAATTTTTCGATAATAATGCACATTTATTTTTATTTTTTTAATTTGCAATTGCTTGAGACTTTCAAATTTTATTCTAACAGGTCTGCAACTTCAGTTTTGATACTTTTCTTATTTCACCAGTAATATTAATGAACGAATCAATTAGTATTTACATTTAGGGGGTGTTTGGCCTAGCTTTTTTAACAAAACTTATAGCTTTTTTAGCTTTTTTTACAAAATAAATATAACTTAGAGTTTGGTTTAGCTTTTTAAGCTTATGCTTATAAGCTTATATAAGCTCATTTGTAGAAGCTTATGTGAAGGTAGTTTTTTAGCTTATTTAAAAAAGATTATTTGTGTAAGGTTGTAAGTTACTTATTTGTCCCCAAAAGGTGATTGATTAGTAATTATTGAAGCAATTTATTACTCTAACAAATTAAAGAACGGTGAATTTAACAACTTATTAACACATAATTAACTTGTAGAATATAAGCTAATCTAAACAATTAAAAATAGCTTATCAAATAATAGAAAATAAGCTATAAGCTACTTTAAAATATAAACATAAGCAAAAAGAAAAAAAAAAAAACTAGGCCAAACACCCCCTTAATAAACATAAACTTGAATTCATATATTGAAATGATTTAAAGAAATAAGGACCATATATGAAAATTTATTGAAAAAATGTGAGGAGGGCTATAAGCTTGACAAGTGACAAAAGTTGTAGTATTTTATTAGAATAGATAGATTAATGTTTATCATTCAAATTTAAGATTAATAGATTAGATTCATTCTCAATTTATTATTTTGTTATACTTTATATTTTAACCCCTCCAATTAAATAGAAGCGATATATAGAGGTTGTATATATACAGCTAACTTCCTAACGATTATCCCTGATTATAGCCATTGCTTTACGGTGTTGAGATGTAACGGTGTTGAGGTGTAAAAATACTGTATATACATATACGTACATTATAGATACAGTCATTTAATATACTCACCGCCAAAGTAGCAGTAACACATTGATAGATGAACTTAAAAAGCCTCTTTAGCGTATGAGTAGAACTACTCATTGGAGCTACATGCATGGTCGTTTTCTATACACTTAACACACGTATGAGTTGTACATGGTATATATGCACCATTATAGAATGGTTACAGATTTGCTTTCATTTCTTTTTGTGTTTAAACCAGGAATTCATCATATTACACATATAGATCGAATCAATCATACACGATTTCTGCCTTCATCCATTGACATGAATACAGACTTTTGTGGTACAGTAAGTTTTAAATGTTTTTCCTTTCCGAACTATAGTATTTTATTGTTTAGTTGATCATCAAAGCCCTCATAAAGATCCCCACATTTCATGAAAATATGGAATTCTCAAGAACTTGTATTAATCTAGGGTGTAGTTCGGTTAAAAAGACTCTAAAACCCTAGAACGGCTAGGATAAGCTATCAAGATGACGTTTGCCATTTTTTAAAACAGACTAGAATGATATTTGTGTATATTTGTTAGGTTATTTAATAATTTCTGACACTTTAAAGTCTATCATCATATATGCTCGTCTTTCTCCAAATTCATTTGCCGCACTCTTCGCCACTTTCTATTGTAATTCTTTTAAATCATCTGTAGGCCACTCCTCGGATTTTAAAATAGTTATAATTTTCCACATCTACATTACATATCGTACAAAATAGTTGAATCTGCTAATGAACTAGTTAACTTAGAACTAAAAATGTGAAGGTCATGCGGACATAGTTGCAAAAGAATACGTAACAAAATACTAGAAATGAAGTACACCTTTAAAAGCATCACAACAAAGTAACGGAAAACACACCTAGTTAGCTGGCATATAAAAAAATATCATTCTATAAAAAACCCCTAAACCAACTCAATCTATCTACCTAAACTATTAAAATAAACAATAATTTTTACATGACATCATTTTATAGTGCTTTCGCATAGGATGTCATGTAAGGAGTTTCATATTATATCATGTATTAATAACACGAACGCGAATCCAGAATCTCTTGACCCGTTACAGGCTTATAGTAAGACTATATATTATCCTTGTATTCATCCTCTAAATTCATCCAATAATTTGTGTCAGGCAGTGCTAACTGAATGTTGACTAGACACACGCTGAAGCCAATATTAGAGTCGCCTAGGCTTGTTGTGGTTCAGGCGAAAGGTGGCTTCAGCGAGTTTTCTAATTTATTTATTTATTTAACTTTTTCTTCTAAATTTGAAAACTAACTAGTTTTACATTAAAATATAAATATTAAAAGTAACAAATAACACTAGTCTAGTACAAGATCATCAGGAGGTCTATCCCACAATTGCTCGACCAACTTATGACGAAAGTTTCTGTGGACCACGCAGTTCATGATATATATGACGTTTTGGAGTTTTACATTACCTTGGTAGTTGACAAATAGTCATAAATTTGTTCTCAAGAACCATGTTATGAAGAATTATACAAGTATGTATAACTAATATTCGGATTGTGTATGTATTTATATTTGCTTATAGTCGGTGTATTATGTACCTCAGTACGCTCATTTTGTAACCACATTTTGTAAATTTAGAGAAATGTGGACTATATATAATATATATAAGGTCGTTTTACCCATTTCTCCAACCAACTCTCCAACTCACTTTGAAATAAAACACACTTCAAAGGAAATAAAGAGAAACTTTTCTCTCTACCAAACACCAACTTTATCTTTTTTTTTTTGTTTCTTACAAACTAAGATTAGAGATCCTAGTGTTGTTAGTGATTTCTGCAAAAGGGTTAAACAATAAGTAAATAGTCGAGTGTACTCGAAGAATATTAATGTTGACCAATTTCAGTCCAGAGTCATAAAGTATGCTTGAAATAAACAAGTTTCAACAAAAAACACCTAAGTTTACTCGAAACAAGTATTCAAAGCATATATAGACACATTTACATTCATCAAGTATGCTTGAATGAGATGACCTTCTAAAACATCCAAGTTTACTCGAAATTATATAATCATCAAAGTTTACTCGAAAATGTATGATAAACCAGATTCACACAAATAGTTGTCAAGTATGCTCGAATGAGTTTGAACTTCAAAAATAAAACAACCAAGTTTACTCGAAAGTTTAAAAACATCAAAGTTTACTCGAAATAACAGTTGACTACATAATCAAAGTGAAAATGCAACATTTTGACTTAAACATTTCATCAAACAAATTTCTCATTAAAGTTCAAAGTTTAAGAGCAACTGGTGCATAATGAGATCAAATTTCAGTTTAATCCTTTCAAATCTATTTCTCTTTTATGAAAATATCTCAACATGGGATCATATTGATTAAGTCGCTTTTCAATACTTCATTCTCAGCATTATTATGACATATTAGGCAGGTTAATAGCATGTATAAACTTAGCATGAATTTCATTACTTTGGTGATATGCTTAAGGTGCAATTAGTTGCATAATACATAAATGGATAACACTTATTGCACTATGATGTTCCATATCTCTTCACAAGGCTTATTTGGTTTTCTCCAGATCACCCTAAATTGACTTCAACCCTTTGATATTTGGTTAAAATATTTAGTATGACAGAACACTTAAATTTCATAGATTTATCTTTTCAAAACTTTTTAAACTTTGAGGTTGAACATTGGACTTACATGCCAAGCAATACGGACTTACATGCCTTCCATTCAAAGTGTTTAGGGCATATAATAATCCCCCACCTCTGTAGCTCTAGTTTAAACCCTCATGTTTGTTTTATTTAAAACTTTTGAACATTTATCAACTTTTGGTTGATGTATAATCATTTTTTGCTCAAATTTGTACTTTGTCATATGAACAAAATGTTTCATTTTAAGTGACCAAATACCAACAAGCTTGTGTATGACCGGATAATTACTTTTCTGCCTATCATATGGAGAGATGTATCTTTGAAACATGCATATTACAACAATGTATCTCCACATTAAGTTTAGCCTTGTTATTTTGTTTATATCACCTCCGTTTTTACACATCATGGAAAGCAACCATACTTATCAATGACTGCACTAATAGTCCTTTTAGCTTATTAAATCCATATGATTGGTATAAATAATAAATCTACTATAATTTCCCAAAAGGTTGGATCAATTGTCGTTGAAAACCTTTTAAGCTTATATAAAGCTTGAACTGAATAATCTTATCATTTCTCAATACCATTAAATTGCTCAATTTGTCAAAAATTATTTTCTTTGAAAACTTCTTTGCAAAAAGTTCATTTGCGCATACCGGTTTAAAATCAAATCACAGATTTTACATAAGCAATCAATAACATATTCAAGAATAATCAAAAGCGAATTGCATGCATTAATACAACCAGATTAACATAATGTTAAAACCAAGACTAATTATGCAAAGTCTATCCTGCCCTAAGAACATCATCATTTCATATCATCCAATTACAAACAAGATATCATATAAGCATGTAGATTCAACATTTCAAAGCATATGCAGACATACTTATCTAGACATCATGATCATTTACTGAAAAGAGAGACCTAAGCACCATTGATACCTAAGTCGCATATAGTCATGTAAAGAACATATAAGTCAATCAGAAACTCATATTCAAACATAGAAACTCACTTCACTCATCAAGACCCTTTTAACAGATAGTCAGTTAGCACATTGGGCATAAATCATCAATCAAACTTCATCAGAGTTGATCATGCCTAAAGATTTTAATAGAAAACGAAATATTGTTTTATTATAGTGGCGTAGTGAATAAATCTGCCAAGTTGTCACTAGTGTCAAATCTTTTCATTTCTATAATACCTTTCTCACTACATTCTCTAATAAAATGGTGTCTGATTTCAATATGCTTGGTCTTTGAGTGTTGGACTGGGTTCTTAACTATGAATAGAGCAGCAGTAATATCAATATAAATAGGAGTGTTCAAGTAATCAAACCATAGTCTAGCAGTTGATTATGAATCCAGAGGACTTGAGCACAGCAAGAAGATGCAGCAATGCATTCAGCTTCAGCAGTACAGATTGAGACAATTGTTTGCTTCTTGCATTGACATGACACTAACCTGTCTCCCAAGAAGTGACAACCACCTGAAGTAGACTTCATTCTCATGTTACATCCATCATAGTTACTATCTGTATATGGAAGTAGAGCAAAGGCATGATTTTTAGGATACCATATACCCAAATCAGGCTTTCCTTTCAGATATCTAAAGATTATCTTGACAAAAATTATATGAGAAACTTTGGGATTTGATTGTAAACTTGCACACACACACATACATCAAACATAATGTCAGGGATAAAGAAGTTAGGTATATTAGTGATCCAATCTTAGCTCTATATTCATGTTCTTAAATAGGCCCCCCTATTCATCAACTAACATCTTCTCATGTGTGTCCATTAGAGTAGAAGCTGTTTTCAAGTCTTGACGTTTGAACTTGTTCAGGATGTCTTGCATATATTTAGATTGACAAATGAATATACCATCTTTCTTCTGTTGAACTTGCAATCCAAGAAAGAAATTCATTTCTCCCATTGAGCTCATACAGTACTTAGACTTCATTACTTCTTCAAATTCCAAACACATTTGTTCATTTGTAGATCTGAAGATGATATCATCAACATATACTTGAACCAGAAACAAATCTCTTCCTATTTTCTTGTAGAAGAGGCTCTTATCAATGGCTCCCCCTTTGAAAACCATTCAAAAGTATGCGGGTTGACAACTCATCGTACCAATGTAGTCCATATAGAGCTTTGTTCAGTTTATAAACTCTATTTGGATACTCAGGATCCTCAAAACCTGGAGGTTGAGTGACATACACCTCCTCTTCAATCTTGCCATTTAATAAAGCAGATTTGACATCCAGTTGATATACTCTGATATTTTTAGAAACGGCATATGCTAAGAAGATTCTGAAAGCTTATAGCCTTGCTACCGGAGCAAATACTTCTTTAAAATCTATCCCTTCTTCTTGTAAGCATCCTAGAGAAACTAGTGTTCCTTTATTTTTCATTACAATCCCTCTCTCATCCTTTTTATTTCTGAAAACTCATTTGGTGCCTATTGCAAACTTTCCTCTTGGCTTATCAATAAGTTCCCAAACTTGCAAATTTCTGAATTGAGCCAACTCCACTTGCATAGATTCCACCCAACTATTGTCTTTCAAGGCTTGAACTATGATTTTGGGTTCAATTTGAGATAAGAAGCAGGATTACAAAATATGTTTACAGATTCAGATGAACTTCTTGTAATTCTCTCATGCATATCACCAATTATGTTTTTAGCATGATGATTTCTTTCAAAAAAAGAGGTTTGGATGATTTGATTTGAAGAAATTGTTGAATCAAGATTTGTATCATTGAGTTTAGGTTCTTCAATGACTAACTCTGATGCTGCATTGTTCATTTCTGTTGGGTCATAAATTGGTTAGACTGACGCATATCAAAAGTCCACGACATGATCAAGACTAAAGTGATGTAAACGAAGACGAGTTGAAGAATTTCATTGGTGTAATACCGAAATCCCTATGGATTTCGGTTAGGCTAGTTTGAAGTGAAATAAACAAGAACGAAGCTACAAACCAAGGGGGAGATTGTTGGGTCCATATTTGGTGGTTTGTACTTAGTTATATGTTTATTGGGTTTCGTATTGGACTATGTATGTAAACCGAGATCCTTATGGATCTCGGTGGGCTAGTGTGATGGATACCCTATATATAGAGCATGTTGTATAGGGTTTTGGTGGCTAGTGAGTTGGCTGTTCATATTTGATTATCACACACTTTGATAACCACCATATCTAGAGAGCATAATAGTGAGTGTGAATCGGTTTATGTATTAGACGATTATTGATAATAAAATCGTATGCATTGAAACCATATTACATGGTGTTCATTTTGTTCTTCATTTATATTGTTCTTGAATCACCAGGTTAACTAGATTCCGCATACTTGACGTGTGTTGGTTGATATTATATTGTAGTGATCCAGATTCGGGACTTACAATTGGTATCAGAGCCTATTGACCTATTCTAGGCTCGGTTGTGATATTAGCAGATTCAAGATTTCGAGGTTTTTGTGGTGTTTGTGTGCATTTCCGGCGAGGTCTGATCGGAGAAGGAGATATTCTGGTTTGGTCAAGGATCTCATTATCTTTGGAAACAATTTGGATTGATTTAGGATTTAAATTCAAATCCCAGAGATTTCGGGTTTTATTTGTTACCAAAATAAGATTGTCCTACACGTTCTGGGTGTTTTCGGCTGTGTTTAAGAGTTTTCGGCCATCTTTAAACAAGTGTTCTCTTCCAGACTTGATCATTTTCGGCCAGAATTGATAGTTTTCTGCTCCCAACCATCGTTCTCGATCAAAATCTCGAGTTCTTGGTCAAAATATCGAGTTCTCGATCAAAATATCGAGTTCTCGGTCAAAATCCCGACTTTTTGGTCAAAACCTTGAGTTTTCGGCCAAATTTCAAGTGTTCTCGGTCAAAGATCTATGTTCTCGGTCAACGCAACTGGTTCTCGGTCAATATCTTGAGTTTTCGGTCAAAGGAGTTCTTGGCCAAAGTAGTTCTCGGTCAAGGAGTAAAAAAAGAGTTTTTTGGTGGGAAAAATTTCTTGAACGAAATATTTCCAGAATACTCCTTATAAGTAAAAACTCATTTTTGAAAACTTTGGCGAAAACAATTTTTTTTCGGGTGATTTTCGGTGAATTTTTGGCGGGAAAAACGGAAAAATTTGTCTTGAACAAATTTTTTCCTAGACGCTTCTTTTGAGTGGGACATCTCTCTTGAGAATTTTGGCGATCACATTTTTCGAAAAAGTTTTGGCGGGAAAATTAAGAGTTCGCCTCCACAAACCTTCTAAATGTTTGGAATTATTCTTAATCAGTCTGCTCCCTCACCTGTAGTATCTCAGAGTTCGTCTGAGGTAAGTTTCAAACCATGTTCTTTAAATTGTGGTGAAAAAATAGAATTGTATAAGCTTCATAACGATAACCTAACTAGAGATATGGAGAGAATAAAATCAGAAAATTTCAAACTTAAGAAAAATGAAAAGAGTTTTCTAAACAAAATAGAAGCATAGAAAAAGGACATCTCTAAGCTTAAATCTGACTTCAGTATAAAATGTTGTCACCACCTAGATGCCAAACAGGAAATCGCTGAACTAACTGCTAAACTAGAAGCCTCCAAGTTAGAAATTGTGAATCTAACTAGTAAATTTGAAAGGGCTGAACTAGATTTTAAAAAATTCGATGGTTCTAGTAAAGTAGTCAATTCAATGATTGAAAATCAATTATGGTGGAAAGAAAACGAAGGTGAGGGTATAGGATATAGTCAAGTACCCCCACTATACAATGACAACTATACTAGTCTTCCTCTTACCAAAGAGCAGGAAGAAAATGTAAAAGACATGAAGTATGGTAAACAAGTTCAATATGAAATTGTTGGATTAGGATCCCTAGAGGAAATCAAGCCTGTTTTTAAATGTGTGAACAATTTTGATGCTTCTACTTCATGTGCAGATATAGTAAATGATGTTTCTTCTGATAGTAAAGAGGTTCAGGCTAGTGAAAATGAATATTATTCTAACGTGTCATCAAACTCATATCATGACCACACAACTCAAAATTGTACTAACAATAATATACAGAGTTGTGGCAACAAAGGGAAGGCACATAAGAAATCAGCACAACAAGGACAGTCTCGTCCTCATAGATCCTACGGATGTCTATGTGTTGATAAATCATTGGGTGCTTTTTATATCAAGAGGCAAACATGTTACCACTGTGGCACGCCATGACATATAGCCATAAATTGTGTTCATCGTCTATATGTTCCCTATTACAAGAAAAATCAGAAGGTTGTGCCAAGGGGCAAGAAAAATGGAAAAACCTTTCCTAAGAAGGAATTCCAACATGAAGCAAGTGCTTCCGTTGACATTAGAAGAAGGATAGGCGTGTTTTGTCTGCGGGAACGGCGGGCACTTGGCAAAGGTGTGTCACTACCGTGCTGTTAATAGACAAGCTTCTCAAGTGAAAGGTAACAGGTTTCAACTGAATCCAATGGTTGAACAAAATGCTTATTTTAGAAAACCACGTGTATCTGTACAACGGGTCACAGATACTCAAGGATCTCATCCTGTTTATATGACATGTTTACACTCAAATGATTTAGAAACTGTTAAAAGAAGAATAAATTTTCAGAAATCAAAGAGTGTTGAGAGTTCTAAGAATTCGAACTCGAATTCGAATTGCTACACCCCAAAGTCTGTTCTTTCAAATTTCACTAAACCAAGACAGATTTGGAAACTTAAAACTCAGCAAACAGAATCTGTATTAACAAATGATTCTGTTAAAGATGGGAATAATATGAGTTGGCAAGAGGTCACATATGTTGATTCTCAAGGAAACCCCAAGACATTTATGACTTGGGTTCCTATGTCCAACTAATCCCACTATGCGTGTAGGAACAACCACAAGTTCATTATTTACTAAATGGGTTGTTCCAAGCACATGACCGGGGCAAATATCCATTGTTTTTAAATCTTTAAACCATGAAATGGATTATTTGGTGCCTGGACGGGATTTTAGGGTGAAAAAACATTTTTAATCTGTTCTCTAAGTGTGTAGGAACAAATCAGGGAATACATTGCATATTAAAAGGTTTGTTCTAGACATTCAACTCGCAAGGATGCAAAATCTCAAAACAATCTTATTCCTAGGGGAGATTCTCACAAATGGAAAGATGATGTCTTGAAGATAAAAGGTAATCGTATCACTTTGGTATGAAAGATTGATCAGTCAAAAAGATTTTAAAATTTTAAATTTTTTAAAAAATACAAAAATATGTTCACTTATAGTTTTTCAAATATAGTGTATTTTGTTTCCCAAAATGAGAAAATGACTTGAACGTGCATGAGAAACGATAGTACATCAGTTGGCTAATTATCACACTTCATAAAAGTTTTTATTAAATACTACGTTTCGACGATTGAGTCTTTTTGAGGTTAAATTTGTACATAAAAGTTTTCCTTTCGGTCAAAATTTTTGCACAAATTTAGGGGGAGAAAATTAAAAAAATTCAAAAAGAGTGTGTGTGTTTTTATTGAGAAAATTAAAAAATTCAAAAAGAGTGTGTGTGTCTTTATTAAAATAAAAAATTTCACTTTCGCTTAAAATCATGTTGTCTGCTCAAGTTTGAAGGACATATACTTGTATATGTTTGGTTCGGTGATCTACTTGTAGATTCACAGGATAGCCATTCACCTAAAGACTGAAAGCATCTGGGGCGATTGTGATGTATTTTTGTGTTTTGAATTCTCTCACTTAAAATTATGTTGGTAATTCCAAGTTGGAGGGACACGTATTCTCATATGTGTTTTGGTCCTGTTAACCACTAGTGGTCATACGGGATAGCCATTTACCTGAAAACTGAAGAGTGACCGGGGTGACTGAGTTCTTAACATGTGTGTCTTCTGTAATTTTATGGGAAGTGATATCATTATTTAGTGAACAGCTTTTTAGAAGCTTCAAAATATTTTCAAATGAAAATTGATCCAACCTTTGGAAAATGATAGGTAAATTGTTTTTGTGTGCCTAACGGGTGAAGTAAATAAGCTTGAAAGGCTCTAGAACAGTCATTGGTTTGTATGGTAGCTTTCCATGATGCGTAAAAGTTGAAGTAATATAAACTAAATTTGCTAAACTTACTATGGAGAGTCATTTTGAATAAATGTGCATGTCTCCATATACATCTCTCCGAAGGATAGGCAGAAAAGCAATTACCCAGTCATACACGAGCCCGTTAGTGTCTTGATCACCAAAAATATTATATTTCTAAGTTCTTGCTCAAGTTATATAAAAAAAAGGAGAAAAATATATAATAAAAATTAAAGAAAAAAACAAAAAGAAGGATTATTGTGAAGCAAAAATAAAATTTTCGTATTTCAAAAGCTTAAAGGGTAAAACTAGAACTACAGAGATGGAGGCACAAAAGTAAGTCCTGTCATGTCTCGAATGAAAGGCATGTAAGTCCGGATGGCTTGTAAGTCCAACGTTCAACCTTAAAGCTTAAATTATTGTTTGTTTATCTACAAAAATCTTCTGATCAAGCACTAGGGGTTGGAGTCAAATTGGGGTGATCTGGGGAAAGCCAAATACGTTTTGAGAAGAGATATGAGGCACCACAAGTCCATGAGTGATGTCCATCTAAGATTTATGCCCAACTGAACCTAATTCATATCATTGATGCAATGAAAATCACGCTAAGTTCGTTATACCTGCTATCAACCTGTCTCTTTATGTCATAATAACGCTGATCATGAATCCTTGTGACAGCACCTTAAACAGTATGATTCCATGTTTGAATCTTTTCATAAAGGCGGCATTTTTATCAAAAACTGAAATTTGATCCCAATTTTTAGCTAAATTACAAGAAGACCGGGTGATTAAATTTGTTTTATTTGTTGTTTTTGTTTTATTTCATTTATTTTAGTTTTACTTCTTGATTACTCTTGTCGAAACAAATGTGTTAAGAAATTGTTTTGAAGTTTTCAGCTCATGAAATCTGATATCGGCTATTGTGTTATAGTTGGTTTAGCTGGTATGATCTCATTTCAAGTATTTTCAAGAAAATCATAAAAAAAAATTATTAGAAAATAAAAATTAAAAAAAATGTGTCTGTTTTATTTTGTTTTATTTATTGTTTTCAAAATATTTTGGTAGATCTTTCAATCAAATTTGAGTGTTCTTTCAAGACTGATTTCTTGCAACAGAAGTATATGAAGTATCTGAGATTCAAATTGAATGATGCTGTCAAAAAAGGGGAGATGGTAGAGTATTGGATGCAGATGTTGAAGTTGCTGATCATGTTCAAATAAAGATTCTGAAGGTTTTGAAAGCATCAGTCTAAGGGGGAGATTGTTGGGTTATAAATTGGTTAGACTGACGAATATCAAAAGGCCACAACATGATCAATACTAAAGTGATGTAAACGAAGACGAGTTGAAGAATTGCATTGGTGTAATACCGAAATACCTATGGATTTCCTATGGATTTCGGTTAGGCTAGTTTGAAGTGAAATAAACAAGAACGAAGCTACAAACCAAGGGGGAGATTGTTGGGTCCATATTTGGTGGTTTGTACTTAGTTATATGTTTATTGGGTTTCATATTGGACTATGTATGTAAACCGAGATCCTTATGGATCTCGGTGGGCCTTAGGCTATAGTTGGGCTAGTGTGATGGATGCCCTATATATAGAACATGTTGTATAGGGTTTTGGTGGCTAGTGAGTTGGCTGTTCACATTTGATAGATCACACACTTTGATAGCCACCATATTTAGAGAGCATAATAGTGAGTGTGAATCGGTTTATGTATTAGACGATTTTTGATAATAAAATCGTATGCATTGAAACCATATTACATCGTGTTCATCTTGTTCTTCATTTATATTCTTCTTGAATTACCACGTTAACTAGATTCTGCATATTGGACGTGTGTTGGTTGATATCATATTGTAGTGATCCAGATTCGGGACTTACAATTTCAGATTCTGAATCAACAAGTTGAGTTGATGTTGAAGCAAAATCACTTCCAATGTTCAAGTCTTGAAACAAGGTTTCAAATCTTTATTGTCTATCATCTTGTTCTTGATCTTGCTGCTTATTTGTTTGTTCATCATTCAAGACATGATTTTCTTGTTCCTGTTGATTAACAACATATTCATTTGGTTCTTCATCAGATTCAACATTAGAAATATTCTTATCAAAAGAATATTAAGTGATTTTATCAGCAACCTTGGACCATAATCTGTCTAAATCAACATTCTTCCATGAAGTAGCTTCAGGGACACTTGCTCTATATAAAGTTTTATCAAAATCTTCAGGGTAAATTTGAAATATTTGATTAGATTCTCAAGATCAAATAGCCATGATGCTCCATCAAAAGTGTTGAATTGATTTTCATTGAAAATAATATCTGAAGATTATATCACACTCAGATGGTCTTTTACATATACTTTGTAAGACAATGAAATTTGTTCAAATAGTCTTTTTATTCAACAAAGAACATTTTCAAACCCAAAAGGCTTGAGGAACTTGATGTAGGGTTTTCTCTTGAACAAAATCTCATAAGGATTTTTGCTTTGACTTTTGTTGAGAAGGACCCTGTTCTGAACATAATAAGCAGCGTTTATTGCTTCTGCCTAAAATGTAAAAGGTAAATAAGCATCTGCTGTCATGGTTCTTGCAACTTCTATCAATGTTTTGTTCCTCCTTTCTGCAACTCCATTCTGTTCAGGAGTCTTAGGTGTTGGGTTCGTAGGCCTTGTTGGCCCGGTTTATTATATGAAGTCAAAAGAGGAGACGGGTGTGGGCGGTCGGGCCCAAGCCCGGCCCGGTTTAGATTTCTTGCATAATAATTTACTAACCCTAGTTCAGTCTCTATATAAACAACATTATGTACTTGTAATATTGGTCACTCAATAAAGATATACCTAGTTGCCACCCGTGGACGTAGGTCAGTTTAGACCGAACCACGTTAAATCCTCGTGTTCGTTTATTGCTTTCGTGTCGTGTTCGGTTTCGTGTGTGCGTTTAATCCTAACAAGTGGTATCTAGAGCTTAGGTTGGATCACACGAAGAACAACGGGAACCAGTCGAGTCGCCGCTAAACCTTCAGCCGCCACCCTACCGTGTTAGGGTTCTGTTGCCACGGTTTTCTAATCGCCGTTAGGGTTTACGCTGCTGTTTTGCCGCCTCTAAACCTAGCCCGACGATCGCGACTATGGTTCAGTCGAGCAACGCATCACCACCGTTTGACTGCCACCAACGTTACCACCAATAACCTTTTCCGGTCAGATCGAAGGAGCAAAAGCCACTGACGACTAAGGTTCTTGTGAGGGCAGCCGCCACCAACCCTTGTGTCGTCGTTCAGTTTTGTCATCGATAGCCAGAAGAAAAGAAAAGGTGTGAAGGTAGAGAAATTTGGGTTAATTGTGTTTTGTTGGCAGAACTGATCCCACGTTGGTTTTATATATTTTTTGTTGGATATCAAGATCAGTTTCTTTTTATTTATTTGGCTGAGATATTTTCTTTTAGAAATTTGTCAAGAAAAAAAAAAGAAAAAAAAAGAGGTCCAGATCCAATTTAGCAAAGGACGAGCCAAGAACAGTTGAATCAAGATCCTATATTTTGTTGAAGAACAGTCGTAAATCAGAAGAAGCGTTAAAGAAACGGATAACCAGTGCCAGCCGCGTTTGTCTGGTTTTATCGTTTCAGTTTAAAGTTTTAGTTTTCTGATTTTCAGTTCGATATTCCGCTGCGTATAAATAGGTTGATTTTTAACAGAGTTTAGTAGAACAGTTGTTAAGTTCAGGCCCGTGCCATTGTTGTGTCTGTCTCTGTTTTTATCCAGTTTTTCGTTTTAGTCATTGTTATGGCAGAAGACGGAAAGGTTTCGATACAGAAGTTTGACGGACAGAAGTTCGGTTGGTGGAAGATGCAGATTGAGGCACTACTTTGTCAGAAAGACTTGGATGTAGTGCTTGAGAATGAAAAACCAGAAAAGATGTCAGAAGCAGATTGGAAGAAGTTAGACAAGAAAGCTAGGGCTTGTATTACTTTGTCGTTGTCGGAAGATGTGGCGTTTAACATCATGAAAGAAACCACAGCACGTGGTATGATGGAGGCGCTATCCAACATGTATGAAAAGCCTTCGGCAGCGAATAAAGTCTATCTTATCCGAGAGCTAGTGACAACAAGAATGAAAGAGGGTGGGTCAGTTACAACTCATATCAATAATCTTAATTCGATCTTGTCCCGCTTAGTGTCAGTTGACATTAAGTTTGATGATGAAGTTCAAGGCCTCTTGTTATTATCCTCTTTGCCCGATAGTTGGTCGCAAACAGTGACTGCAGTTTGTAGTTCGTCTACAAATATTACTTTCGATGGGATTCGAGATCTGATTCTGGGAGAAGATTCAAGACGCAGAAGTTCAGGTGAATCATCAGGCAATATGCTAGTCACAGAAGGTAGAGGTAGGGGAAAACAGCGAGGCAGTGGGAGCAGGAAGAGGAGTTAGTCTAAGACTCGTAAGGATATTGAATGTTGGGGTTGTAAAGAGAAAGGACACTTCAGGAATCAGTGTCCGAATGGTAAGAAAGAGGTGAACGTTACAGAAGACGACACAGATGACGGGGTCAGTAGTGATGAGGCTTTGGTTTGTAGTGTTGAGAGTAGCGTTGATGCTTGGGTGATGGATTCTGGTGCATCGTTTCATGCCACTCACTGTAGTGAAACGATGAAGAATCTTAAATTTGGGGATTTTGGAAAGGTTCGACTAGCGAATGATGATATTTTAGAGGTTACGGGTATGGGAGACGTTGATTTGATAACTTCAGCCGGTATTTCTTGGACTTTGAAAGACGTGAGGGTTATTCCAAGTTTGAAGAAACGTTTGATTTCAGTTGGGCAGTTGGATGACCAAGGGCACGATGTTAAGTTCGGGAATGGGCAGTGGAAAGTAGTCAAAGGGAATCTCGTGGTTGCTCGTGGCAAGAAAATGGGTTCGTTGTATATGGTCGATATGTCACCGAAAGGAGTGGATCCAGTTTTGGTGAAAGACAAAATCCGGTTCACAGAATCTCGTGGGCAGAAGAAGGTTCGTTTTGCAAGTAACAAACCCAGAGCCAAAGTGAAGATTCAGGATGAACGAGCTAGGAAGGTTAAATCAGTTGGGGGACATCGTGACAGTGGGAGCACAGGTCGTGTTTCACTTACAGTTCCAGGTCGACAGTGGATTAAGAAAACCAGTATTCCAGCTGTAAAAGTCTCTCCAATGAATTACTTGCTGAATATGGAGAGTGTTTGTTCTCAGGTTATCTCAGGATCCGGTAGTTCGTTACAGTGGGAGCCGGTAGGGACAGAGAACGGGTCAGGGGCAGTTTCAGCCATGACTGACGTGTTGGAGCTCCGGGGAGCTTCAACTGGCCTTCAGGTTAATTGATGAGAAGGCGGTGGCAACTAGAAGAAGTTTAATGTTCAGATTACAGAAGTACAATCAGGAGTGCAGACGAGAGTACTCAAGGCCTCCGAGTGGGAGATTGTTGGGTTCGTAGGCCTTGTTGGCCCGGTTTATTATATGAAGTCAAAAGAGGAGACGGGTGTGGGCGGTCGGGCCCAAGCCCGGCCCGGTTTAGATTTCTTGCATAATAATTTACTAACCCTAGTTCAGTCTCTATATAAACAACATTATGTACTTGTAATATTGGTCACTCAATAAAGATATACCTAGTTGCCACCCGTGGACGTAGGTCAGTTTAGACCGAACCACGTTAAATCCTCGTGTTCGTTTATTGCTTTCGTGTCGTGTTCGGTTTCGTGTGTGCGTTTAATCCTAACATTAGGGGCACTTAAATGTTGAAAAATTCCTTTTGCTTGACAAAATTCAGTCATTACCCCATTCTTGAACTCAGTTCCATTGTCACTTCTCATGACCTTCACCCTGGAATGTATTTGATTATCAATACTTGTCACACAACTTTTGATCATTTTAGCAGCTTCATCCTTTAAGTTCATAAAATAGGCCCATGTATATCTCGAGAAATCATCAATAATCACCAAACAATATCTCTTCTTTCCAATACTTGGAACACTCACAGAACCAAAGAGATCCATATGAAGCATCTTAAGTACTAGTTTGATTGAGATTATGAGCTTTGTTTTTTGTGATGATTTATCATGCTTTCCCTTTTGATAAGAAATGCACTTGTCATATAATTTGAACTCTCTTGTAGGTAAACCAATAACATGTTCACCTTTAACAAGTTTGTTCATGTTCTTCAAATTAACATAACAAAGCTTTCTGTGCCAAAATTTTGTTTCATTTTCAGTGGCTTTTGACACAAAACATGTTCCACCTCTAGAAATGGCATCTTTCATTCTCAATTCAAATAAATTTCCATTTCTAGGGGCAATTATCATGATCATTTCATGAGGAATAACAAATTCAAGTTTAAGGATGAAACAGTGTGAGTTATCAGATCCAACCTTATAACTCTTATCACATATTTGAGATATGCTCAAAAGATTATATTGTAATCCTTCCACATAAAACAAATTATCAAATGACACTTTGTCATTGGTAAGAATGCATTTCTCCACAATTTTCCCTCCATTTTTATCACTACCAAATGCAACTGGTCCTTCAAATTTCACTTCATAGTTGACCAATGATCTGTTATCGCAGGTCAGGTGCCTAGAACATCAACTGTCTAAGTACCATACACCATTCATTGGAGTGGTCCGTTCCTGCACAAATTAAAGAAAAAGAGTCAGTTAACTGATGAAATACAAGCTGATTCAGCTTGCAAATCATCAGCAACATTATCAACTGTTGCATCTGGTTTGAGGTCCTCATAAAGAAGCTCACAAGAATCCTCTTATTCATAGCTAATATCACATGAGCTTCCAACATAGGGAATTATGCTAGTGCATTCCCCAATGACTGTTTCTGTCTTCATAATAGTCATTTGAATTTCAGATTTTGGCTTCCAAAGAAAACCATGTGGTTCAAAACCATTTTTCAACATAAATTTCTCATCTCCAGTGAGTACATTTGGTTTCTTTTTATTGAGAATTTTCTTCTTAAGCTTGCTTCCTTTTTACAACTTGTTGATATTTCACCGTCAACAGATTTCTCAGAGGTTTGAGACTTTACAGATTGTGATATGTTTAGTTTCTTAAGCAATGGAGCCTTTTTCTTGTCATCCACATCTCTTTTCTTTACAAATGCTTCTTTAGTCTTGACTTGATCTTCTGCCTTCTTCTCACCCTTGCTCAAGTAATCATTGTATCTTCTTTTCTAAAATGCAAAGTCCTGTCCAAATTTTGTATGGTAAGGGACATGAAATGGTTCAGGGATGAACCTTTCCTGGCATGAGTCAGTGTAATGACCATAGACATCACATACTTCGCACCAAACTTGTCCTTTGAACTTTTCACTTGAGTTACCCATCTTATATCTTTCACTGGGTCTAGGTGGATCAACACCAATGGTCTTTTGATGAGTGATGAGACCATTAAATTTGATTGCAAATGGTAGAAATTGCTCAATTTTTGTGTCTTCTCTTGACACAACACTCTTTACAATCCATCTTGAGTGGGTTACCTTGTTTATCACTTATTTCTCTTGACCATCTTCTAATGTAATCATCCATGCTTTCCACTTCTCCAACATCAAAAAGTTCTTGATAAGAGAAAACTGGACAAACAGGAAGATATAGATCGCCATTTTTTGTGGTATTTCATTTTTCTTGTTGTTCTTAACATTTGCCCTTTTAGGTGACACTTTGCTTATATTTTATTGTTTTTATTTTCCTTGGATCCACCACATAGATCAAATGAACTATGTTCCCTTCTCATTTTCTCATGATGTTTCTTCATTTTGGGAGTAATCTTTGGTAACAAAGGAATCTTGTCCTTTGAACTTTGTTTACCCCTTTTCATTTCTTTTAAACTTACACAACTTGAACATTTGTCACTTGAATCACTTGAATCATCCTTATTCAACAGATCATAATCTTGATCATCCAATGATACTTGAACACCAACAAACTTTTCAACATTTCTTTCTTTTGTTTCAAAAACCTTTATCACAAACTCACCCTTGTCATCAACCTTGATCATTTTATAGTTTTCAGTAAACTCCTTTCTATCTTCAAACATATCTCTGAATTGATCAAGATAAGCACTTCTCTTTTCCTTGTCCACCTTCAATGAGTAATTATCACTAAAGGGTGGGGAACAACTTTGTATTTACCCTACTCCTTGATCTTCTTCAACTTTCCAAAAATATTTCCAATGGATACCAGATTCTATAGGAAATCAACCCCAACTTGAAGTTGAGTATTCTCCAACTTCTCATCAATATACATTTTCTTCAAACCTTCAATTTCAATGGTATATCTTGACTGAATGTTGTAACTGTCCATACAGTCATATTCCAAACTCTTAATTTGATTTTCATATGTCAACTTGCTCATTTCATAAACATTTATTATGCTTTGTTTCTTAAAGCACTCACTCTGCAATTTACCAACTTCCTTTCTCAAAGAATCATTCATTTCAAGTAATTCAAAGTTTGTGGGATTTGAATGTACCATAGATGAAGAAGACTCAGCTTTATTTCCATATTTGCCATGAATGCCACATTAGCCTTTTCTATGTCTTCAGCATGGTTGCTCCAGTCAAATACACCATCTTGTTGTGGTTGAGCTAGGGAAACATTTCCTTGATTTCTTGGCAGATTGGCATTGTTCCTATCTTGATTGGTAGGAGCTTGTGGAGGGATTTGTTGGTTTCTCTGAATTGGTGGTTGTTATGATACAACTTGTTGTTGAAAGTTGTTGTTGTTATTGAATTGTCTTTGTTGGCCTTGATTATGATTTTGGAATTGAAACTGGTTTCTTGTAGGTTATTGTTTTGAAACTGTCTTGGCTGGTTGCGTTCTCTTGCAAAATATCCTGGTAGTTGACAATTATAGAATATTGCTTTGGACTTCTCGAAAGCAATTCTGTCATATGGTCCAGAAACCAAAGACCTACCAGCTCTGTTGTATAGTCTTTTTCTCCTCACAGCCAACATGGCAGCTTGCCACTTAAGATCCATGTCATCCAAATCATCAACATCAATCTGTTCAAGATCTTCTTGCACCACAATTGTGTGAATTAAAATCTTGGCCACAAATGCGTTGTAATAATAAATGAACATTGAGGAGAGTGATAAGTAATCATTTCCATGATTAATAAACATATGGAGCATGTACACTTGCCATTGATGATGTATCACTATCATCCATCAATTGAACATTAAATCTTGACTGCCCACTCTGATTGCTAGACTTATCAGCAACATATACTCTTGGAGTTTCAGCATTAAACTCAGTTGGTTCTTCAATTATAGGGACTTGTTGTTTGTTCTTTGTTGATAGATTCCCCATAGGTGCAATTAGAGCATTTGAAACTTGGAAGCTTGGCTTGTCTTCCTTGATCATATGATTTTCAATCATTTCATTCAGCAGCTTGCAAAAAGCTGATAACATCATCAAGCTTGAATGTTGGGAAATTAGCGTTTTCCTTGATGAACTTGCTTGCAGTGTACCATTCTCCAGACAAAGATGATAACAGCTTCTTGTTAAGATCAAAATCTATTATTGCAAGGTCAGTGGTTCTGATTTCATTGACAATGGCAACAAACCTTTGCAAAACATATTTCAACCTCTCTCCTTTCTTGTATATGAATATATCCAGTTGTTGCTTCAATCTGTCTTTCTTGATATCTTTGAGCTTAGTATTGCCTTCAAACCTTTCAACTATGGCATCAAACATAGCCTTTGCAGTTGTGTGATGAGACACACTTGTCAAAATCTCCCAAGACAGACCAAGTTTCAGAATAGACAGTGCTCTATCATCTTTCTTTTTCATCTGTCTTTTCAAGGTTTAATTATTGATTGTGCCATCAGGAACATATGGGCCATTTTTAATTGAGTTCCATATGTCAACATCATTATAGCACACAACTGCCTCAAACATAACCTTCCACTTGATATAATTCTCATGTCCTAACAATCTCGGAATTTTGTTAGTTGACACTTCTTGATTATCCATCACTCTAGACATGCTTTTTTTTTATTTTGAAGAGGTTTTAGAAATTTGAACTTGACATACTTTTGAAAAACAACCAGATCTGTGGATGAAATCCTAAGATCTGATGAAATTGGAGGGATAAGATCAAGATCTAGACACAAAAGGAAAGTAATCAATGTAAATCAGAGAAAGAGAACTTTTAAACCTCAATAAACCGTACATATGAGAAAATGAAAAACAGAGCAGCTGACGTCATAAATCAATGGAACAGTGTTCAGCAGACATCATTCTTCATCTTCAAAATTAGCATAATATTCAGTAAAACTCACAATCAGCAACAAATCTTCACAAGTGTAGAGATGCAACTCTAATACCACTTGTCAAGACCGATCTTTCAACCATAAAAATCAGTCTTGTAACCAACAATAGCATGTTGATAAGACGAAATGTGAAGATCCAATGAACATTAAAGGCGGAATCAACAATATTCAAATTGTTTCTAAACGAATAGAATTGTAACAAACACACAAAGTAACTCAAAATATTTCCATTAATATTATGAGGGATACAATGAAAATCGATTAGGGTTTCTAGGTGGAATGTTTGTATTTTCTGGCAGCTTTTCCGTACAAAGATATTATTTTTTTCAGAAAGTGGCAGTCGTCAAATCACAATATTCATTGTGTCTGTTGTCACTAATGTGCACTAAAGTTTCCTTAAATAGGCACACCTGACATCTTCTAGAAACCCTAATAATTGGTACATAACATATTAAAAAATATTACAAGTGTAAACAGGTCTTCGAGTAAGCTAGTAATCTTTTATCTTTTTCGAGCAGACCTTGTAACCATAAGTGTGCTTGGAACAGTTCTCCGAGTAAACTTTACATAGAATATTTTCATTGGACAATATTATTCAAGCAGACTTCAATCTTCAAAATATATCCAAACTTTTCTCAATAATATCCTACGAGCAAACTTGTTCTTCATTGATCCATTCGACCTTTTTTTCTTTAACTTATTATAACAAGTTAAGTGTGTTGGTGACATTATAGCTTTCTCGGGTTGAACCTTGCTCGTTGGAAGTCCTTAGAGTAATTTCTTCAATAACTTCCTTCAAGTTTTCTTGGACCACTGTTTATTAATAAACTTTGCTCCATTCACCAAAATACTTGGTTTTAGCTTGGTTTAGTCAAGGGTTTGCTCTGAAACAAACCTTGCTCAACTTGAAGAACAACCTTGGTTGATGAAGTGTAGTTTGCTCGAACTAACACTTAGAAGAATTGTAGAAGATAACTTTACTCGAAAGTAAAATACCTTGCTTGAATAAGTCTAGGCTTGCTCGAAGTGCCAAATTTTCTCGTTTTCCATACTTTGCAGTTTTCTGAGGAGGTTGAGAAGATTCCAATCTTTCCTTTGTCGAATCTTGATCCCAACAAATTCTTATAATGGGATTCCTTTCTACACTATTGAGCATTTTAAGATGGCTGAGGAACAGTTGGAGAAAGAAAAAAAGAAAGAGATAGGTAAACGACTAGAACCTGTTGAACTGAGACGGACTTCGGATGGTATTTTAGTATAACGCAAAAAAGTTAAAACATTTCCTAGAGATAATGAGATATTCTCAGAAGCAAGATTATTTATGGTCAAAGTCCAAGTTATCTGCATACTAGATGAAGAAGATTGTTACTGTTTAAACTGTGAAGGGTGATGAAGTTTCGTGGATGTACGAGATTGACATGAAAGTTTGGATAGTCAATTGGGGGAATGGAATTCCATTTTACTGACATTCTATCTATGCCTCGTTGGGATGTACGTACATTGGCTTTCCAGTTCATGAACCACGGGAAAAATGAGTTATTTGATTGGTTAATGACAATATGTTGACGAGATTGATCCTCATACGGGGTGAAGGAAGCTAGTCTTAAAGGTAAAGTCATCGCACACTATGAAAAAAGTTTCGTTTAAGGTGATGCCACAAAGCCTTTATAAGGAATTCAATCGGTTATATTATGATGACAAAACTGATGAAGCTTTGATTGTGTTGGGTCTGGTGACAAGATCAAGTTTATTTGGATTTTAGATCCAATGTGGTTGGTCAACCTATCTGAGTCTGATAATGATGTTTTATTTCATTTTTTGATCAGATGGGCATATAAAAAAGACAACGAGCTGGCTATCCAATTCCAAAAGTTCGTACGTGTATGTTAGGCATTTGGGATTCATAGTTGTACTGACTAGCGGGAAACTGATTCAAGATGTGAAGTCCGACAAAGCTCGAGACAAAGGGAGTTTGTTGATTCACCTATTGTCGTCTTGTTCTTTGTTTATCTATTTTGAAATTTGTTATAGTCTAGGTACTAGTTTTGACATTTAATTTAAGTTCGTACACTATGGGATGTTAGCTATTGAATACAGTTTTGTTTCCTCATTCGCTAGGGGAATGTCTTGCGAATGGCAAAGCAAATGTGACGCATTCGCTATACATGTATAGCGAATGAGTCGTCTTTAGTGTATATTCTGTTTCACACTTTATTTATAACGATCTGATTATTTGTTTAACTTCCCTTTCGTTACTCTGTCCAATTGTTCTCTCATTACACACACAAACACACACTGAAACCCTAATTGATTATAATCGATCATATCACAGACTAGATCCTTGAGTGTACGAATCATGATGTTCCTCGTGGTTCCTCACATTCTAAGTTACGAGTTATTGCACACAATTGTACTTACTATTATTTCCATGCTAATTAAGCGTCGATCCATAATTACTATCATTGGATGGTTTACATAACTCGTCCCATTGAGTGGGTTTTAAGATATACAATAAAATAAACTCTAATGAAAACTTATAATTCAAGAACAATAAACTATCAGAGTTAAAACTAACGAAACATTGAGGTCAAGGATAACGCATAAATATTAGGCCAAAGTAAATAAATGAAACTATAGAACCGAAATAAACGATTTTATTGAGGATAAATTGCAATAAACGATGTTATTGAGGTTAAAACATTATAAAAGATGTTATTGAGAATAAAACGATATAAACAAAACTATTGAAATTAAAACAACATAAATGATGTTATTGATGTTAAAATGATATAAATGAAACTATTGAAGTTAAAACGTAATAAACAATGTTATTGAAATTAAAACGAAATGTGCAAAACTTTAGAGTAACAAAAAATGATAATAATAACAGATGAAAACGTTAATGTCATGAACATCACAATAAATAAGTGGAAATTGGGGGTTCGAGAATGAGAATAGTTGGGTGATTTGAGCTAACAAATGTAACCAAGTAAGTCGATACAATGCTGGGTTCAAGAATATCAAAATAAATAAACAAAACTTTGATGACAAAATAACAAAATAGATCACTTTCTTGAAGTCAATAATAACACGCTTAACAAATGAAAATTTTACTAAATAAAATATCGACATGAATAAAGGCATCATTGTGATTAAGAATAACAAGTAGTTCAAACATCAAGATTGAGAATAAAAAGGTAAAGAAATGGACTCAAATCGATAAGACATAAAGATTAAGAAAAACAAGATGAATCAATAAAACACTGAACGAAAAAAGGACTAAACAAATAACCAAAACAATTCATGTAATATAAACTCAACATGTACGTGATTTCTATTAGATAGCTAAAAACCCCGGTTTAAGTAAACGAATCCGTTCAAAGGCAACCGGTAATAGATAGTCAAACGTAGGAATACGGTTTCTATTTGATAACTATGTACAAAACCAAGTTCATAGTCCCAATTTCCATTTAATGATTATGTTAATGGGAAATCGGTTATAGACCAAGAGATTGAGATAACAAAAGTAAATTGAATTAATAATGCAACTATGTACTATAAATGATGCATTTATGCCTGTTTCGTGGTTGAGAGTAAACTCAAACTAAATTAGATCAAAGATCCATAACTAGCTAAACTAAATATAATTTTCATAAACAACTTTTAAAGAAATTAGACACATAAAATTATTTTGATTACATCCACAAATTAAAAAAAAACATGAAATGAAAAAGAAAGAATGAAAAAACAAAATGCGACAAGCGATGTTTGTCTTCTTGAAGGTAGGTGGGTCTGAGGTATGAAGGCTAAGTTGGGGGGGGGGGTGCCATGATTTCTTAACTAAAACTCATTGGTGTTGACAAAAAAAAGGAAAAAATAATTTTTGAAGATTCGTTTTAGTTTGCGAATATCGGTTGAAAAAACGTGATGCTTTGTAACTCAAAATTATTTTATTTTATATACAAAAAGTTCTTAGTTAGTTCTAAAGCTTGTGTAACTTTATGTTATTTGTAACATAAAATAAAGATTTTCTTTTGGGCGGCATCCTAGGAAATAGAGGATTGCTAAATAAATGACTCATTGTAGAAAAATATTCTTGTTAATGCATGAACGTCTACTCCTTAGACACCAAGATCAAGCAATATCCAAGGGAGAGTTTATTACTGCAAAATGTCTAATGCTAGGTCTTGTATAGTTAAAACGAGCTGAATTGTTAGATTGACATGTTAAGGGCGTATAAGTATGCTAACCAGCGTATAAGATTTGTATAGTGTATAAGTCTTATACGCTGGAAAGACTTATACGGCCATAGGTGTTCTTGTATAAATAGCTTGATCTTGTCATATTTTGTATTAATCTTTGGCATAAAATATTATCACTTGTACTGATATTGTTATATGAATATTGTGATAATTCCTTTGAGTTGACTTGTGTTTAATTCCTTTGCTAATATGTTTCCGCATTATAGCTTAGTATAGTAAACGCAACGTTTTCGGTCTGTATCGTATGGTATCAACACGTATAAGATGACATCTTATGATCCGGATGCCGGTCTTTCAAGTCGTATCAGAGCTTTAGGCTCGTGTTTACTAATGAATTAAACACATCAACTCGTTTCACGTCAAGAATTGATCTATTTTCAATTCGTTACAAGTTCGTTCTAGATTCATTAAAGTCAAATCATGTCCAAAATCTCAGAGGTTGTTCGTTTTTCTTTATAGATCAAGTCTGGAAAGTTTCGTTGGTTTTCGAGTTCGATTACTTGCTTAAAGGTCAGAAATCGTTAAAAAACGCGAAAAATTGGCCCGTTCCAAAATCAAAATCTGATTGCACCAAAATGTTCGTTTCGATATTGGGAACATTTCTGGAAAATTTCGTGTAATTTTGATTTCGTTTGATAGGTCAAACGTGTAAAAACGTTAAAATAGTTTTGACTGGTTGGACTTATACAGGTGGACTTACACGGCGTATAAGTGGGTTATAAGACTTATACTATGAACTTATACGGCATATAAGTGGGTTATAAGACTTATACGTTGGATTTATATGCTGCTAAGGACTTATACGTTGCCAAGAACTTATACGTTGACAAGGACTTTTACGCTTTCACTTATACGCTAGAAACACAAAATTTTCAAAATGGAATTTTCGAGTTTTTTAATGTTGAGGATGCATTTAGAAGAAACAGAAGGCAAGTTTTGAAAAAAGAATTTGATGATTTTGAGATGATGGCTGGAGAATCGTTTGATCGCTTAATCAACAGATATTGCAAGCTTGTGAGCGAAATAAAAAATATCGGAATTGAGATACGTGAGTTTGAATATATTGACAGGTTGGTCGATAAACTCGTTGACACTTCACCTGAAGTTTGGGGTATATTCATTATGTCAATACAATCAGACCCCAACACGTACAATCTCGTTCAATTCATAAAGAAGATAAAGGATCGTGAATTGTCATTCCAAAAGAATAGTAAAGTCGATGTTTGTGAAAGTACTATAAAAGTGTGCACATGAAAAATCATGTGAAAAATGCGAGTTACTTTATAATGAATATTTAGAAAAAGATGTGGAGTACAAAATGTTAAAAACTCACACCGACTCTTTATTAAATGATTTTAAACGTGTTAAGGAAGCTTATGATAAACTTCAAACATGCGAAAAGGCAATTTGGGAAAAGATTAGTAAAACTGAGAAAACAATAAATAGATACATTGACGAAATTGCTGCACTTAAACAAGAACTACAAACTGTTAAAATTGAGACTGAAAGATTTAATTTGAAGATTAACAGTTACAAAGAAGCATCTTTTGTTCTGGACTATATTCTTCCCAAACCGATCAGTAGAGATGAGGTAACTGGGGATGTTGTTTACGGATATAATGATCATGGTGTGGGGTATAAGCATGAGAATGTTAATAAGGTTGAATTTGTTCATGGTACAACATCCGAGAGCAAGAAAGAAATCCAGTATCGAAATCAATCCAATAAGGATTTCTTTGTTCAAAAATAAAAACGTAAACAAACTGAGGAGCCTTCTTGTTATAAGAATAGTCCTAAGTTTGCTTACATTCCAAAATTGGATGTTGTTACATCTAAAGGCAACCAAGATGCTCTTAAAACAGAAAGCCAAAATTTCAAAAGCCAAAATGTAAAAATATGAGCTCAAACGTCAAATCAATTATTCCAAAGGATCCTCCGAAACAAAATTTCAAAAGGAAAGATGATACCGTTAAGAATGTTTCGAGGATACCAAAAGTTGTTGAGATTGTTGATTTGAAAGATTGTGATGTAAAAAGGTTTGAAAGTTTGAAATTTTATGTGAAAAGATCCAAATCAAAGTTATATCATTGGATCATTAAGAAAAATGACTCATTCGATCAAGTTTGTGTTGAAAAAGAGTCATGTTCTGAAAGTTTGGATATCAATGTCATATCAGTCAAATCCGAAAGTTCAGAAAATTCAATGGTTTTACATGTCAATTCTGGATGTTCAGATAGCAAGAGTTCTGATTTAACGAATAAGACTGAAAATTCTAAAACTGTTGACTTAAACGGGAGAATTATTGAAGATGACTTAATGATCGATAGTCTAAGAAATATCCGAGGGGGAGTCTGTTGAAGCATGAACGTCTACTGCATAGACACCAAGGCCAAGCACTATCCAAGGGGGGAGTTTGTTAGTGCAAAATGTCTAATGCTAGGTTTTGTATAGTTAAAATGAGTTTAATTGTTAGAATATCATGTTAAGGGCGCATAAGTATGCTAACCAGCGCATAAGACTTATACGGTGTATAAGTCTTATACGCTGGAAAGACTTATACGACCATAGGTGTTCTTGTATAAATAGCTTGATCTTGTCATATTTTGTATTAATCTTTGGCAAAAAATATTATCACTTGTACTGACATTGTTATATGAATATAGTGATAATTACTTTGAGTTGACATGTGTTTAATTCCATTGCTATTATTTTTCCTCCTTATAGCTTAGTATAGTAAACGCAACGTTTTCGGTCCGAATCATATTGTATCTGCACGTATACGATAACATCTTATGATCCGGCAATCGGTCTTTTAATTCTTTCAAGCAATATATTTTATTTAATTTTGTTTTAATGACTTCAATTAACATTAGAAAAATTATAACAATAATAATAATAAAAATAATAATGATAATGATAATAATAATAATAATAATAATAAACAATTTGTTTTGACATAAAGTTTTTTTTAAAGAAAATAAACTTGATAAAATATGTATTAATTAACTACTCAAAATAATCGAGGATTTGAAATTAAAAGTATAAGGTGTTCTAAAAAAAATGAATGCGGAAAAGTATGCATGTAAAAGAAAGAAAAAAAAGCAAATAACATCCGATGTTTGTCTTTTCGAAGGTAGGTGGGTCTGAGGTATAAAGGCTGAGGTGGGGTGGTGCCATGATTTCTTGACTAAAACTCATTGGCGTTGACAAAAATAAATTGGAAAAATGATTTTTGGAGATTCTTTTTAGTTTGTAAAAATCGGTTGAAAAACGTGATGCTTTATAATTCAAAGTTATTTTTTTATATACAAAATTCCTTAGTTAGCTCTAAAGCTTGTGTAAATTTATGTTATTTTTAACGTAAAATAAAGATTATATTTTGCGCGGCGTCCTAGAAAACAGAGGATTGCTAGATTAATGACTTCTTGTAGAAATATATTCTCAATGGGCTTAGGACTTGTTTGAAGCAATATATTTTATTTATTTTTTATTTTAAAGACTTCAATTAGCATTGGAATAATAATAACAAATAAAAATGAGAATAATAATAATAATAATAATAATAAACCATTTGATTTGACTTAAAGTAATATTGAAGAATATAAAGTTGATTAAATATATATTAATTAACTATTCAAAATAATCAAGGATTTGAAATTATAAGTATAATGTGTTCATTAAAAAAATGAATGCGGAAATGTATGCATGGATTTTTATTTTTTTTTTCAGTTATATATGTTTGAAACTAAGTGTTTCTTCCCGAAAATAAATAAACTTTAAGTGGTTAAGGGATGTGGGTTAAGATATTTCATGGCGGAAACAGATTAGGTCTTCCTGACTATCACAGGTGTTTATGGGTCACCACAATGGTAGTAGGCTCGCAAAGTGAGCATATGGTAAATAATATGGGGGGGGGGGGGGTAAATGGTCGAGTAGTGGGTCATGGGGATAAATTGGTGGTGTTGAGTATGTATAGGTTTTGGCAGGAGGTGGTGAGGTGGCCGAAACTATCACAATTTGGAGCATTTCAACATTGTGCGATGGCAGAGTTGTAAGATTTCCATGTGTTACACAAAGGGTGTGCTCCCGTGTAAAGCTTTTTGTTACGTTTGAGTATCTTGGGTTTGTGTTGGGTTCTAGATTTGTAGGGGCACAGATTTGTTGTTTGTGTTTGTTGTTGTGGTTGATGCTGGTTAGTTTTGACACATTTAGGTCATCATGGCTAGGATCATGGTGACCAATTGCTTGACAATTTGGGCCGTCGTTGTGCTGTTTGAGTTTCAAGAACGACGTCGAGGAAAACGAAAAGACATTCTATGAAGCGGAAAATATTCGTGTGGCATGGGACGTAAATATGGAATGCGTATTGACAACCAAAAGAAATTCTACATGAAGCATTCCTAAAGTCAGAATCACTCTATATAAATCATAAAGATAAATAAATAAAATCACATGAAACAAAATTTGAATACGGAATTGAAATGTCCATGAACCACTTTTGAATAACCATATGGAAAATATCGAATTTGAAATCAGAATATCCAAGAACCAGCATGAATCTTCCTAACTTAGGGTATGTTTGGTTGAAAGGAATGGAATGAAGGGGGAATGAAATGGGAGGAGGAATGGAATGGACAAAGGAATGAAATGGATCATTACCATTCCTTTGTCTTGTTTGGTTAACATATGAGAATGAAATGAATAATTACTTTATATTGTTTGGTATCCGAAAAAAAATTTAGGAATGAAATAGAAATAATAAAAATATTCTTATCAAAAAATATATATTTTTTTACAAAAAAAAAAAAAACTGAAATGACGACGGTGGTGGTAGCTCTGGAGATGAAAATGGTGGTGGCGGTGGCGACGGTGGTGGTGGTGGCGGTCAGGCGGCGAGGGTGGTGGTTGTGGTGGTGGTGGTCAAGCGATGGTAGCATTAGTAGTGATGGCAGTGGTAGGGTGGTGATGACGGTGGTGGTGGCCAGGAAGTGATAGTGGTGGTGACGGTTATGGTCGGTTGGCGACGGTGACAATGGTTGTCGTGGTTATGACGACGATGGTGGCGGTGATAGCTTTGGTGGTAAGGTGGTGGTGGTGGGGAGGTGGTGATGGCGGAGACGGTGGTGGCGGCGGAGGTGGTGGTGACGGTGGCGGTGGTGGTCAGATGATGGTGGTGGCTATGGTAGTGGTGGTGGTGGGGGCGATGGTTGTTGTTAGATGATGGTGTTGTTGAGAAAATAGGTTGAAGGAGGAATGGAATGAAAAAAAAGAAGGGGGGGGGGGTGAGAAGGAATGGTTTTGATGGAATGGGATTCCATGTGTAATGGATGATTCCATTCCATTGTGCAACCAAACACATCTTATTTCATTCCTACGTAATGAATCATTCCATTCCGTCTGTCATTACTGCATAACAAACGCTACCTTAGTACAACCTTAATATAAGCAGTAAAATCGAATTGGAAATCGAGTATTTATGTACCACCATGATTTTTCGAATTTTCAATAAAAACCATAATAATAACTTAATATATAAATAAAGGAAACGAATTGAAACTCGACTATTCATATATCACTATGACTTTTCGAATTTTCAGTTCAAACCATAATAATAAATGAAAATATGAATAAAGAAAACAATTGAAACTCGACAATTCATGTATCACCATGACTTTTCAAATTTCAAATCAAACCATAATAATAAATTAATATATAAATAAAGAAAACTAATTCAAACTCAACTATTCATGTATCAACATGACTTTTCCAATTTTAAATTCAAACCACAATATAAACAATTGAGTCTTTGAAATTATACGTTGCATTAACCACCATGCCTTGTATGAAATGGTTAAGAGTATGAGTGTAACCACTTTCAATTCACAAAAGAAAACTGTCACGTTTGACAACTTAAAGTAGTGGTTCGTATGATGTTTGGTGTGGTTGTAAGTCCCGAATCTGGATCACTACAATTATGATATCAATACAACAAATATAGGTACGGAATACCTATACTAGGTGATTCAAGAACACGAGTTAACAAAGTAAATTAACACGGTGTTGCTTCAAAACACTCGTATATTGATAAATACGTCGGGTGCTTAAGCACTTGCAATACTTGATCACAATTACTAGGAACGAACAACCACAACCTATTCATGACAACGTCTATATATAAAGACACCACCAACCTAGACGGCCCAAACTAACAAAGGCCCACTGAGAACACATAGATATTCTTGGCTCACATACAAACCCAAAACCCAAGCCCAAACAAAGTTAAACTACATAAAAACTAAGCTCAAACCACATTAACTGGGCCCAACAATCTCCCCCTTGGTTTGTAGCTTTATCTTTAATTGTGCTCCATGTAGTCTATATCTGCTTCCTTCAATGCTCCAGCCCAAAATTTTTTGTTGATGATGGACGCGACCATGCTCGTGTATTCTTTGGCAGCTGTTTCAAAAAGTGGATCAGCTATAATCTGAAACATGCTGAGAGTCTTGATTTCATTTCTCCAAATTTCAACAAGTCCTTAGGGTCAACAAACCAGTATTGACCTTTCCCCTTTTGTAGCTTGATAATGACCGTGGCAGTGAAAGAGTCATAGAACCAGAATCTCATGTTCTCCAACGTGTCATCGGGAATGGCATCTGGTACGGGAATGTAAGTAGCTTTCTTTGTGGGAAGCCACATTACATTCACCATTTTTTTTCATGTCCTCGGATCTTGAACACCCTTCTCTTTCTTCAAAAATGATTCGGCGGTCTTCATATTCGGGAAACCTCGATCAACTTGTCTTTTAAAAAATTCCCAGAAGTCTATGCCCCGCTTGTCATTTGATGGATTTGTAAATAGAGCATTTATTAAGTCACTCAAATCCACTTTAGTTCAGGAACCAAAGTCTTTCATCTTTTTATAGTACTCCGTTGTTCCTGACTTTCTCTTAACCCACCACATACTCTTATCTGCATCGAAACCCCATGATAGAACTCTAGATCGATCACCGTATTTGTCAGAGAATCCCTTTTGAAGCGTAACAACAAATCTCTCTGGGTGATCCGATGATACAACATTCTGATCTGAGTTCTTCATCACCAACAGTTTCTTCTTTCCCTTTTCAAGTAGTTTCTTTTGGATTCTGCCAGATTTTTCTTTGGTGACAGGTGGTGCATCCAGGCATTGTTTTAGAGACTCTGATTCCTCTTTTCGGCTAATACCAATGTTATCATCTGGACGAACATCAAAATCTTTGTCTTGATCAACAGTGGGAGTTTGATATACTAGATCTTCATTACCTTTGAACTCATCTCCAAATTTCTGGAATAGCTTTTGTTGGAGATCGAAATACATTGCTGTTAAACCTCCCATGCCAGACAGCAACTCTTTAATTTTGGAGTCTTTGTCTGAGTTGCTAGCCTCAAGTTCCTGAATACGGACATCTTTAATCACCGAATCTTGCTCGAGTTCAAAAACTCGTCGTTGCAGTGCCTGAACATCCACAGGTGCATTCTCAAGAACCACACCTTTTCCCTTGTTCTGAAAATAGCTCTCATGCATAGCAAGGATTTGGGCAACCTTATATGAAGTACCTGAGCTTGATTGACCCTGAACAGATGGGCCAGATGAACCAGAGGGAATGTCTGAAGGGTTTGAGCATGGAATTTCTGTTTCAAAATCAAAATCACTGACAAAATCACTAGACAGCAAATCCTGGAAAGATGGTTTAGCAACAGGTGAATTTGGCTCAGCTTGTGTTTCTTGATCATACGATTCTGGTCGAGAAACGTGTTATGGTTGGCTGGTGGTTGATTCTGGTGCTGGTGTGGGTGTTGGTGTTGGTGTTGCGGTGGTTGTTTCGACTTCACTGTCCAACTCGCTAGATCTCAAATCATCCCTTTTTCATTTACGATGGATGAGATCAGCAGCTGGTTCTTCAACATAATCTTCCTCAATGTTTTCAGTAACTGTCTGAGGAGGTTTCAGAGCAGTTGACTGAAATAAGACTTTAGCAGCTTCAAGGGCTTTTAATCTTTCATCATCAGTAAGAGTGTTTGACTGACGGTGTTCTTCTTCATCTTCCTCATCATCAGAAATTTCAAATGTTGCAGCACGTGGTTGGGCGGGCGCCACGTGCTCATCAGCAACCTGAGTTATAACAGGCTAAGCTTCAGTCTCAGCAAATCGGCCGAATTTTACTAGAGGTTTTAAGCCCCCTATAAACCACTTTGGCTCCCTTCCTTGACTGCTTCATTAACCCAAAGGAATTGGGTCCCATGGACTTCATGTCCAAGGTCTCAACAGATTTAACCAGGTCGGTGTAGTGAGAATCAAAAATCATCTGTAAGAACCTTGGATACATAAGGAACATCTCCTTCTTCTTTGCTCTTAGATTGCTCATCATTTCATTGAAAACGAATTTGGAATAATTGTAATTCCAATCCATGATCAGAGCAGCAAAAGTAGACATCTGAGTGTGGCTGATCTCATCTGATCCTCCCTTTCTTCCCGAGATACATGTAAAGAACGTGTGCAATAGGTATCTCCAGTATGGTTGAAACAACTTCTTGATTTATGGAGGATATGTACCTTCGTAACCCATTCTTGTAAGAACCTCAGTAACTTCAACAGCATAGTACTTTGTTGGGTAGTCGGGTTGATCCCCAAACAAGAGCACTTCTCTGATGATGGCCTCAGTTAAAACGACTGGCTTCTTCTGTACTTTGGAATCGATTGACATGACTCCATCTGGCCCTTGTGGATTAATCTTTGCATTGTTCCAAAAATCGGTAACCATCTTCTTGCAAATGATAGGATTCTCTCGAAGAGCATGAGAGATCCTGCACGTATTGAGTCCGACTATCATCGACTTGAATTCCTTGTGAGCCATTGGTGGATCATACAAGTAACCAGCTATGCTATGAGTATCAACAAACTTTAACGGATTCTGATCATCCATTTCTGCACCAAACGGATCAAGTTAGATAGCCAATATATTAATTTGATAATATTTAACAAATTTGTCCATGGATTATAAGAAATTTTGGCAAAAATTTGAACAGGTCCAACAGAGAAGTATAACACATCCCAAATTCACAGCTTAGTAATGGTCTGGGCCAAACAGTGAGAATTAGGCCCAAATGGAGAATACGAAGCCCAGCTAGATAGATTTCGGTCAACATAGAGTGTTTTCGGTCAATGAAAGTCAGAACAGCCGAGAATAGGAGTTCTCGGTTACTTGGCAGAGAACATGAGTTCTCTGTCAGTGCAAGGTGTTCTCGGTCAACAAAAGTCAACCGAGAACCCTTTAGCAGCTGGAGACAGAAAACATTTTGGGCTTCTTCTTGGAAGTTGTGCAATTCATCTTCAACCCACCGAAAACTCATCCAAAACCTCCATAAAACCTGCAAATTGATTAGAACCAGACAACCGAAAATCCATAGACACATATTAAACCCTAAGTTGTCCATTAAAAAAAAACTAATTGCTTATAGGTTCCATGAAATTGGTTTCACAGATTTAGTTAAGCCCCTGCCAGAATCGAACTTCCATAACACCTTTGACTATACATGTCAAACAACGAAATACACTTTGAGGATGATTAGAGAAGATGAATTGGATCTCGGCTTAGTGGCTTGAAAGAGAGAAAACCTTTAGTAATTTGGATAATGATATTGAAAGATAACTCAACTTTTATTATATTAACCCTAACCCGGGTCGAGAACCAAAGGGAACATGGGCTTGAGAAAGGCCCAACAAGTTTAAGTAACCCAAAGATGATTAGAAGCAAGTTAAGCCCAAATTAAAAACCAGATTATTCAAACGTTTCGAGGAGAGTAGTTCCGGGAAAAAAAATTAACTGAGATGAACAAGACAAACCAAAAATTAAACAAGAACAAAAATAACAAAAAAAAAACATTAGAATACACAAGACTCCCTTTAATTTAAAAATCGGGATCAAATTTCAGTTTTAGTAAAACGCTACCCTTTTATGAAAAGATCCGAACATGGAATCATATTGTTTAAGAGGCTGTCACAAGGATTCATGTTCAGCATTATTATGGCATAAATAATCAGGTTGATAGCAGGTATAACATACTTAGCATGATTTTTAATGCATCAGTGATATGATTAAGGTTCAGTTCGGCATAAAGCTTAGGTGGACATCAATCATGGACCTGTGGTGCCTCCTATCTCTTCTCAAAGCGTATTTGGCTTTCCCCAGATCACCCCAATTTGACTCCAACCCCTAGTGCTTGAACAAAAGATTTTTATAAAGATAGAAATTTTAGGCTTTAAGGTTGAACGTTGGACTTAGTGCCAGTAAACTGACAAGCCTTTCATTCGAGACATGACAGGACTTACTTGTGTGCCCCCATATGTAGTTCTAGTATGACCCTTTAAGCCTTGTTTATGAAATAATGTAGGTTCCCTGGACGGATCACGCGAGATATCCCGATATACACAGGTGCGGAATCCCTGTGTAGATCGTTACGGACGTAGAACACAAACACACAAACACACGAATACGATACGAACAAACACACGTTATATTAATAACTCAACACGTGATACTTACAGACTCTCGACCTCACGTCACTTGACTCACTGAATTACACGTAACTTAACCACTCTTAAACAGTAATCCGTAACCTATATAAATACACGACAACTTCGCCTCAGGCGAAGTTGTCCATAACTTCGCTTGTTCAACAAGTTCGCCTAGGCGAACTTGTCAACAACTTCGCTTGGTTAACAAGTTCGCCTAAGCGAACTTGTCAACAACTTCGCTTTAAACAAACAAATACATAAACAATATTACAGACTCGATTACAGACATTAGACATATGAACTACTAACATTTATGCACCAACAGACTCCCCCTTGGCAGTAGCTTCATATCTTGATCTTTCAGCATCTGTCTTGTAATCCTGTATCTTCACGCGTGCACTCCTTCCCTAACACACACCGACACAACTCGTTGATACTTTCTTGCTTCGTCCTTCCAAGCTGGAATATAAAAGATTTTCTTCTCGTTAAGCACCTTCAGATCAGCTTGCGATAAGTTTACAAGATGCATCGGATCGTAAACTCTAAGAATCTCTTGTTCATCCTCATCTTCCATCACTGCCTCAGCTGTCTCACAATCAACGAACCACCACTTTAGGTCTTTGAGCACATCCTTGGGCATAAGCTTCATCGGTACTTCTTTAAGGCACCGGATTGGTTTATACTTCATAACCATCCAAGGCTTTCCATCAGCTCTCAAACCTCTATCCTTGTCTTCAACAAGTTTCCCTTTCTGTGGTTTCAGCAGCTCAAACTTCTTTTCCTTTATGCTCTCTTTCCATACGATTTTCCCTATGACTCTAGCCATATTATCGTCACTTCGATTGATCAATCCCAATCTGGCTAAGTCTTTAACCTCGCACTCAGGCAGTGTGTTTAACGATCTCAACATTCTTCTGAGGTACTGAACTCCATCATATCGTTTAATCACGAAGAGCCGCAACTGCTCATCATAAATCCAGCATATAATCCCTTTCTTTGCTTCAGCATAGCCCTTAATGTTGTAACTCTTTTTGAACATGGTAGGGACTGCCGGTTTCTTTGTTTTGACGAACCATTGAGCATATCCTTGCTTCCACCTCGGCTGCTCTTCCCATTCAGTATCTTCAACTTCCGTCTGATCACCCATATCGGCCTTCTCAACCTCTGGAATGTCATGTTCGACATTTTCCTCTACTATCTCTCCTTCCTCAATCTCATCCTCAATCTCAATCTGCTCACCGATCTTCTCAATCACATCACTCGGCAGCACATCTTCATCAAACAACACATCATCGCTGAACATATCATCGTCAAGTTCCTTCAACGCATCAATCACGTCATCATCACCACCAGAACCAGCAGCCGCGTCGGCAGACTCCCCCTCAGCTGTGGAAGTACCAAGAGCTTGAGAAGTTCTTGGCAGCTCACCACCTGCATCTTTCGATGCATTGGGATCATCGTCTCTGTCGTTTCTCTTCTTCGTCCTGAGCTCGTCGCCTTTACAGCTCATCTCCCCCTGAGATGCCAAGAACTCCTTCAAGGCATCGATAATTTTCCCATGCTCAACCAGGAGGGATGACTGTAGTTGATTTGCTTCTACTAGGCGTTGAATAGTCTTCGATTGCTCTGCCACGATCCGCTCTAGTGAAGCTATTCTCTCTGAGTCTGACATAGGCGTAGGCGAGACATCAGAAGCAGGCGTAACCGCAGGTGGTACCATACCTGATAACCCTGCAGCAGTGAAGACCGTTGACTCTACAAATCGTGCAGCTACCACCGACTGAGGAAGCGTTTGAGGTGGTAGAGACACAATCTCCGGAGTCGACGTCTGGATGGTAGTGGTAGATGGAATGCCAGCAGATGATGTAGCCACCACGGGAACATCCGCAGCGCTTGTACTTGTAACCTGTACAGAAGAAGGAACGATAGACATACCAGACAGTGCAGCCGGAGCGAAACGTACCATCCTTGAAGTCTCTCCAGCTCCCATGCCAGCACCCGTCCTTTCCCGTCTTGATCTTCTTATCAGCTTATGTATATCTTCTTCCTCTTCTGACTAATCATCATCCTCCGTTCTCTTTCTCTTCCCAAAAGTTCTCTCTCGAGACACCATCAACCGTCTCCCCTCATCCATGATCTCATCCAAATCTGAGTCAGCCATCGATGTAGCTGCTCTAGTAGCACTCACACCCGAACCCTGTGCAGCAGAGACCTGCACCTCTTCAACTTGATCCATATCGAAATAACCTTGACCTCCAAAGACAGCATCAAGATCTATATCCTCTGCAGCCGACACAACAGGCACAGCAGATGCAGCTTGACTTGCTCTTGCCTGTCGCGGTTGAGGATCTCTGAACTCGTCCCCACCAGCAGGAACATACTCTGGGTTGATTAAAAACCCAAACAGTGGAGTATGCCTTGGACGACGTTCAGGGTTGCTCCTCGCACTTGAAGTGCGGCATTGAGCAAAGATACGTTTGCTCACAGATTCCACGTATCTAATCGGGCGTCTCTGAGGTAGATTCGGAGCCACATGGTTCAATATCATCTGGATGAAACGTGGGTACATAATGAACCGCTCCCGAGCCATCGCCCTTCTCTGTCTATCAATCTCGTAAAAGACCATCTGACTGAAACTGTAGCGTTTATTGTAAGTCAGTGCAGTCATTGCAGACTGCATGGTCGCACCCATACCATCAGTGCCCGCCTTCCTTCCTGACATGCAAACTATCATGACGTGCATAAGGAAGCGCCACTGATCAAGTAGAAAACCCTTCCGTCTCTGTGTATCGCCTAATGGACCAGAATAGCCCATTCGGAGAAACGCTCCATCACGAAACGGAGCCACAAACTCAGTTGGGTCGTCCCTCGTCTCTTCTCCAAACCGTAATGCCACCCGAATCTGTTCAGAATTGAACTGAACTTGTTGATTGTTCACAGTCGCTCGCATGACCGGGGGCTCAACACGACAGTCGTATTCTACCGTCTGCCAAAAGTCTTCGATATTTGGTAAGGATATCGGCAGAGTGTTCGTGATAGCATGAAATATCCTCGAGCGTAGGAGGAAAGTTATGATCTCGCGGTAATCGTCCACACCGCTCGCCTCCGGGTCTAAAGTGATGTACATATTGTGACCCGGTAAAAATTGTTTCTGATTGTCAGCATCATCTCCTCCTGCACCTCCAGCACCAGCTACTGCAGCCATATCTGCAACAAACGAACCAAGTTAGAACAACATAAAGACATAGCACAAGTTCGCTTTGTTACCATGAGCGAAGTTGTGATAAACTCCGTATAGGCGAAGTTAAAGTTGGGGCGAAGTTGGGAACAACTTCGCTTCAGCTTTAAGTTCGTCTAATTAATATTAAGTAAAAATGATCTAGGCGAAGTTAATGGTAACTTCGCCTCATCACAACATCGCCTCAGGCGAAGTTAATGACAACTTCGCCTCAGGCGAAGATAAGCCTCAGGCGAAGTTACGGATAACTTCGCCTAAACCTTAAGTTCGCCTGAATCTGAATCGGCGACAGTAAGGTTAATGCAAACATCGAAAATCTGATGTTTCGGCTAGTTTAGACGATTAAGGACCCTTAAACCAATCTTTTTAAGGACATGTTGACGATCAGTATGGTTATGAACACGTAACAGCAAGTTTTGAAAGACCGATTTGAAGGTCCGACGGTTCGAGGTTCATAATCGGGTCGAAACGACCACTGATTATCATTGAAGAACAATGAATATACGATGTAATGGCATCACGAACCTTGAAACGTAACGGAAACTGGGAAATAAGAACAAGTAAACTGAATATAGATAAGTTCGCCGGATAATCAAGTAAGTTCGCCGGATAAGTTCGCTGTTTTTTGAAAAGTGATGAACAGTTTGACGATTGAACATCCTTATATAGGGTCTGGGTTATACAGGCGAAGTTACGGATAACTTCGCCTAGGCGAAGTTATTCACAACTTCGCCTGTTTAACAACATCGCCTATATTTACCAAATCAAACCTTATAATTTGAACATTTTTCAATTAACTCTTTAAAACTTCCCTTTAAGAAATAAATGTCATGATCAATTCTAAGTAACCAGTTAAAAAATCATAAAACTATCTAAGTACAAAAACTTTAAAGTTTAAAGTATAAGGGATCAAATATCAGTCTCGATAGGGACTGCTACGTTTTAGAAAAGATCCGAACAGAAATCATACTAAGTATGTGACTGTCACATAGATCTGTGTTTAGCTGTATTATGACATATAGAGACAGGTTGTAAGCAGGTATAACTTAAAGTGGTTTTCATCGTTTATGTGATACGAGTTAGTTTCGATTAAGTCTCAAAATTTAAGTGGGCAACAACTCAGAAATATTGATGCCTCCTATCTCTCCTCAAAGCGTATTTGGCTTTCCCCAAGTCACCCTGAATTGACTTCGACCCATAGTGTCTGATTAAACTTGTAAGTATTCTTGATCTGCTTCCCGTTCTTCTCTCTTACTCAATGATTGTGAAGTCTAGATTTCGTCATCTCTAAAATGTTTCAATAACTCCAAATACATTTTTTTTTTTTGATAAACATAGACTTCAAAGTAGAAATTAACTACAAGTCCCGAATCTGGATCACTGCAGTATCTTGAGACGCTATCTTCACGGGAATCAGAACACACATGGGCTCGTGTATGACTGGGTAATCGCTTTTCTGCCTATCATTCGGAAAGATATATATGAAGACATGCAAAACTCTTAAGGAGTTTCCACGTAAAATCAAGTAGATTTAGTTTGTATCACGTCTACTTTTACGCACCATAAAAAGTTACCATGACATACAATGACTGTCCTAAAGCCTTTTAAGCCTAATAACTTCACTAGCTAAGCACACAGAATTAGTATATCTATCATTTTCCAAGGTTGGATCAATTTTCTGTTAAACATAGCTAACGAACTTCTTACGAAGTAACAGACTTGAAAAATAATTTCATTTCCCCATTTCTTTCAAAATTTTAACATTAATCGCCCCGACCAAAACAAAGTCTTCAGGTAAACGGCTATCCCGAAGATCCAATGGATCAGCTGGACCGACCACATACTAGTATGTGTCCTTCTAACTAAGTATGATCGACTAATTTTAAGCGAAAGAATGAAAAACTCATCATAAACCGCCCCGGTCACTATCAGTAATCTGGTTAATGGCTATCCTCAAAATCTACAAGTAGAAAATGAGGACCAAAACATATCCGAAGACAAGTCCTTCAAACTGATGTAACCGTCATATTTTTAAGCGATTAGTGACGTTTTTTTTTTTTTTTTTTTTTTTTTTTTTTAAATATCACAAGAAAAGCATGGTTACTCGGGATTGATCATCCCATTTAGTTCAATAAGGTTTTGAAATCTGGATTTGTCAAACGCTTTAGTATATAAATCAGCGAAATTATCAAGCGTATCCACCTTTTCAAGCACAATCAATTTCTTCTCAGCACAATCCCGTATAAAATGATGACGTATGTCAATATGTTTAGTTTTACTATGTTTCACGGGATTGTTAGTTACTGAGATAGCAGCTGTGTTATCAATGCAAATAGGAGTAAGTAAGAAATTCAGACCATAGTCGCGCAACTGTTGTTGAATCCAAAGAACCTGAGAGCAGCAGTTGGATGCTGCCATGTATTCTGCCTCACAGGTTGAAATTGCGACTGAAGTCTGCTTCTTGCATTGCCACGACACCAATCTGCCACCAAGAAACTGACATCCTCCAGTTGTTGACTTCCGACTCTGATTGCACCCTCCATAATCAGAATCTGTGTAAGCGACCAGCTCCAAATCTCCTCCTCTCGGGTACCACAACCCCAGCTTCGGCTTGCCCTTGAGATACCGCTGTATCCTCTTTGCACCTTTCAAATGAGATTCTTTTGGATTTGCCTGAAAACGTGCATAAAGACAAACAGCAAACATTATATCAGGCCTAGATGCAGTTAAGTACATTAAAGAACCTATTATTGCCCGATATTGAGTTGGGTCCACATCTGCATCACCGTCTACTTCAGCACCCAATTTGTGATTGACGCAGATTGGAGTATCATATGGAGAACTGTCCTCCATCTTGAAGCGCTTGAGCACATCATGAACATACTTCGTCTGATGAATGAACATCCCGTCTTTCTTCTGATCAACCTGCAATCCTAGAAAGAAAGTTAGTTCACCCATAGCACTCATTTCAAACCTTTTCTTCATGACGGCTTCAAACTCCTGACACATGGAGACTTTTGACGCAGCAAATATAATGTCATCCACGTAGACTTGTACCAACAGGAAGTCGCTTCCATCTCTTTTGAAGAACAACGTGCTATCAATTTTCCCTCTTTCAAAACCATTCTCGAGCAAGTAATCCGATAAAGTTGAATACCAGGCACGAGGTGCCTGATGTAATCCATACAACGCCTTGCTCAACCTGTACACGTGATCTGGAAAGTCTGGGTCAGGAAAACCCGGAGGTTGCTCAACATACACAACCTCATCAACTTTCGCATTCAAAAACGCACTCTTCACATCTAGCTGAAACACCTTCATCTTTTCATAAGCAGCAAACGCTAAAAACAATCTTATGGCTTCCAACCTGGCGACAGGAGCGAACACTTCGTTATAATCAATCCCCTCTTGTTGATTAAAACCTTTAACGACTAGCCTCGCCTTGTTTCTTATAATAATCCCCTTATCATCTCTCTTGCACTTAAACACCCATTTTGTGCCTATCGCATGCACATTCTTTGGTTTTTCAACCAAAGTCCAAACTTCCATCTTCTCGAATTGAGCCAACTCTTCTTGCATGGCTTCGACCCACGAGCTGTCCTTTAAAGCCATTTGATAATTCTTCGGTTCAATCTGGCTTATAAAGCAGGTGTACAGGCATTCATTAATTATTCCTGTCTCCTTAATGCTTGTATAAACACAGGTATGTTCATTCAAGCTACTTCTCGTTTGGACACCTGAGGACACATCACCAATCACATTATCCAAAGGGTGATCTTTATGAATTCTCGTGGTCGGAACAGAACCGACATGCAAATTATCTTCCAAATTAGAAGAGATCTCGTCAATGGTTGTTTCATGCTGAGAGTGAAAAGGATTGATAAATTCTTCTTCAGCTGAGGCAGCAGGGGTACCGATAGTGTTTGATGAGGAAGGTTGACATTTATCAATCAGCTGTCTTTGCAATAGATTTTCTTCCTCATCGAGTATCATCTTCGTCGCAACTCTTTCTTCTTCTTCAGAAATTTCCAAATCCGGTATGTTAAACGACTTAAAAAGCTTAACATAGTCGAAAAGCTCAGCAGGTCCATTGCTTGGTTTTGGCGGTTGGTAACTTGTGATGTCGGTGTTACACACCACCTCCACCTTGCAAGTCGAAGTATTGAAGACACGTCTGTTGGGAGTACCAACAACATAACCGACTAAGATTCCTTCATCGGCTACTTCGCCAAATTTAGAATTTGTCTTCAAGATCGAACAAGGGGACCCGAATGGTTCAAGACCACTCAAGTTGGGCTTCCTTCCATGCATAAGCTCGTAACACGTTTTACCAAGTCTCTTAACGGTTAACACTCTATTCAGAACATAGCAGGCTGTAGCAACTGCTTCAGCCCAGAACATCACAGGAAGCTTCGAATCTGCCAGCATAGTTCTGGCTCCTTCAATTAAAGTTCGGTTCTTCCTTTCAGCCACTCCATTCTGTTGCGGAGTATACGGAGCGCTGTATTGGTGTTCAATTCCTTTCTGAAGACAGAAGATCTCCATTTCAAAATTCTTGAACTCCGTTCCATTGTCACTCCTGATGAACTTCACTGTTTTACCCATGACATTCTCAACTTTGGTAATCAATTTTTTCACCATTTGAGCCGTCTCATCTTTCGATTTCAGAAAATATAACCACGAATATCGCGAGTAGTCATCAGTGATCACCAAGCAGTAAGAAGTACCTCCTAGACTTTTTACATTCACGGGACCGAAGAGATCCATGTGAAGCAGTTCTAGAGTACTGGCAATAGAGTTGACCTTCTTGGTGAGATGGGATTTCTTGTGTTGCTTTCCCTTCTTGCATGCAATACATTTTTCTTCAAAGTTAAAACTTTTCAAGGGAACGCCCATCACAAGTCCATTCCTGACAATGTGGTTCATCTTCCGAAGATGAATGTGCCCCATCCTCCTGTGCCACAATTCGGATTCCTATTCGCTTGCTTTCGTCATTAAACATGATTCTTCCGTGGCCATTTCAGTAGACCTCATATCCATCACATAAGTATTTGTATCACGTGGAGCTTTCATCACTATCCACTCGTCTGGTATCTGAAAACCAGGCTTCAACACAATTGCCTCATTCTTCGTGAAATGAACAGTGTACTCTTTATCACAAATCTGCGACACACTCAGCAGATTATGCTTCAACTCTTCTACAAAGTTCACATTCTCAAGAGTCATTTTTCCATTGGACACCGTTCCTCTTCCAGTAATTCTTCCTCCACTTTCACCGGCAAAGCTAACTCTCGCTCCTTGAACAGGTTTTAAGTCGTGCAACAAGTATTTGTTACCCGTCATGTGCCGGGAACAGCCGCTATCTACAATCCAAAGACTGTGGGCTGCCCTGTTCAACTGTTCCTGCACAATAAAGCAAAGGATTAGAATCTAGGGACCCAAGACCAATTGGTCTTGGATCTATACATCCCGTACTTCTGCTTTCCAAAGTTAGCATCTGGATAATTCCTGTCAGTCCTATTAGGAAATCTCCTTGGAAATTGAGTGTGAGGCCTTCCAAACCTATGTATATTGAAAGTATTATATCTTGTGGTTTGGTTATTAACATTGTTAAACTGAGGTTTGTTTCTGTGAAAACCTGAATTAGTTACATTTCGGAACTTTGAAGGGTTTACATTTTTAGCAGTATTAAAATTACCATTTGGCTTACGCTCAGTTTTAATAGGCCTCACACCTCTGAATTTCGGCGTCAGAGGGCAATCTGCAACAAGATGTCCTAACTTATTACACCTAAAACAACACCTATGCTCCATTTTCTTTTCAAAGGTTGTTTTGGATGTCGAGGCTGTGTTACCGGCCGTTCGTCTCACATAAGGTGGGACGTACGGGTTGAGTGGAGTACTCTTTTTATAAGTTTTATCTTTTTCTCCACCAGTGGGTAACACTACCTTCTCTTTTGTCTTACCCGATTCGGACAACTTATCCGAATCTGATGAGACTGGACTCGTAACAGAAATCTTCACACTTGAAACAGGCGAACTCGTTTCGCCACTACTAACACTTGGTTCTTTACTCGTAACCTTGATTGGAACTGTCTGAGGAACTTCAAAATCAACAGATTTCTGAACACTAGGGTTAAAAGTGTAATTGTGGTTATAAGGTGGTGGAACCTCGTGATAACCAATTCCTCCCCTCTTTGAAGAGGTACCTTGATCACTAACAAGGTGATCAAGAATAGCTGAGGAATTTCTGAACTGCTCAAGTTTTCGGTTCAGTTCCACCACTTTCACCTGGTGGTCAGCAATCTGCTTTTCTCGTTCAGCAATCAGTTTAGTCTTTTCTTCTAAAACCTCATAACTTAGATCAATTACTTCAATTTTTTCAGCAAGTTTTGTTTTTAAGCTTTTAACATCTTTTTCACACGCTTTTATTTTAACTTTGTAACTGTTTTCTCTTGCTTTCATAAAGTGATGATCTTCTTTAAGAGTTTTAAATTCAGCATCTAAACGAACATACTGATCAGTTATGGTAGCAAGTTGCTCAGACAAATTCTCACATTTAGTACAAATAGGTTTAGAACTTACATCGGAGAGTTGATCCTTGTTATCTGCCATGAAAGCTTTTTCCTTACCAGTAGCTTTCTCATCTCCGGTAATCTTCTCACATTCTTCATTCTCAACCTTAGCCATATTTGCCTGCTCACTAGTTTCATTCGAATGCAGGTTCCAGTTGTATTCACCTGCTTCTCTGGACATCATGGCATTGACTTCTTTACTACTCCCAGTGTGTTGTGCAGACCGGCCATGACCACGTTCAACTCGCTCGTTTCTGCACTCTTTGGCAAAGTGCCCGTTTTGTTGACAGTTATAGCACCTCACCTTAGACTTATCGAACCCTGGCCTGCCAACAACAAACTTTCTCCCCGTCTTTCTCATAAACTTCTTCACTCTCCTCACTATCATGGCCATCTGCCATTGTAAATCCATTTCCTCCAGATCATCAGCATCGATCTGGTCATAGTCTTCATCCAGCATCGCTGGATCAACAACCTTTCCTTGAATATAGTTTTCATATGAAGCAATAAACGAAGCATAAAGGCCAAACTGCTCTTCAGCAGATTTGACGCTCATTGGCATCTTAGAGTAATTATTGCTTGAGGAACTTGAAGATCCACTACTCTTGCTTGCTGTCTGTTGAGTACCACTTGATCCACCGGCTACAAAGCAAACATCCCCATTTGAGTTTACTGACACATGTCCCTCCTGTGAAGAATTTGCACCCGACTCGCCCTTCGAGTAGTAGGCGGCAGAATCAGTCTTTGAACTTGAATTGGAGTATACTTTAGCACCGTACATGCCTGGATCTTGAACCTGATCCATAGATGTTTCTTTTCTTACCATATTAAGCTCAAAAGTTCTGAGCTTGTTGACAGTGGTTTCAAGATCATAAGTAGGGAAGTCCTTGTCTTCCCTCATCAGTACAGTATACATCTCCCATTTTGGTGGGAGGGCATCGAGAAGCTTTTCCACAATCTCTTCTTCTCGGTAGGAAATGGAGTAGTTACTCAATTCAGTCATTAGATGATAATATCGAGTGATAATATCATCAAGAGATTCGTTCTTCAAGTACTTAAAGACTGAAAATTGAGTTTTGAGCAACTTTATCTTTGACGCCCGAATACCTACATTCCCTTCAAATATGTTCTCAAGAGCTTCCCAAAGCTCTCTAGCCGATGTATACTTTCTGAACGTATGGAGGATCTCCTGTGGAAGAGCCATTGTGATTGCAGCATGAGCCTTGCTTTCGGCTTCATACATCTTTTTCTCCTCCTCTTCCATTTTACTGTATTTCTTGATTTGGTCTCGACCCTCATACTCCATGACTGGTGGAATATATCCATCTTGGATGCATACCCACATTTTCGCATCCTGGTACTTAACGTATTGTATGAACCGATCCTTCCATGCGACAAAATCGGTTCCCTTCAGCAACCTTGGGGCCTTTGTAGCTGACCCCGCTTCAACTTCCATCTTTACAAGCTCCGAAATGTTGATCGACGACATCCTTCTTGAAGACTAAGAAACCCGAAAAATTCTGAGTAGGCGAAGTTAAAAAAATTTCCTCTGAACAGTACTGTAGGCGAAGTTAATGATAACTTCGCTTAAGTAATAACTTCGCTGGATCTTTCTTAAATTCGCGTGACTGTGCGAAGTTGAGAATAACTTCGCTTAGGGTAAGCGAACTTAGAAAGTAGGCGAATTTGAAGAAAACTTCGCTGAGCTAGGCGAACTTGAGGAGAACTTCGCTGAGTTAGGCGAAGTTGAGGAGGTAGGCGAAGTTGTAAATAACTTCGCTTCTCCTTATATCTTCACTGAAACCCTACGTATCCTGACGGCAACTTCGCCTGATGAACAGCAACTTCGCCTGACGAACTTAAACTTTCTGCAGATCTGAAAATCGGATTTTAACGACGTTTTTGACGGTTTAAAGGCTTGAACACACTGGTAGGAGGCTAGAATGAGCAAAAACTCGTCCCGTGAATAGTCGAAACGGGACAAATTCTACACCCGCGTGAATATCCCGAACCACACAATCGAGCAAATGCTCTGATACCAATTGTAGGTTCCCTGGACGGATCACACGAGATATCCCGATATACACTGGTGCGGAATCCCTGTGTAGATCGTTACGGACGTAGAACACAAACACACAAACACACGAATACGATACGAACAAACACACGTTATATTAATAACTCAACACGTGATACTTACAGACTCTCGACCTCACGTCACTTGACTCACTGAATTACACGTAACTTAACCACTCTTAAACAGTAATCCGTAACCTATATAAATACACGACAACTTCGCCTCAGGCGAAGTTGTCCATAACTTCGCTTGTTCAACAAGTTCGCCTAGGCGAACTTGTCAACAACTTCGCTTGGTTAACAAGTTCGCCTAAGCGAACTTGTCAACAACTTCGCTTTAAACAAACAAATACATAAACAATATTACAGACTCGATTACAGACATTAGACATATGAACTACTGACATTTATGCACCAACAAATAACTTTAATAGCTTTAATAGCAAGAAGTAAACGTAATCACAATTTTTTTTTGCTTCAATAATAATAGTAATAATAGCTTGACAGTACAATATTTTTAGTGATCAAGACACTAACGGGCTCGTGTATGACAGGGTAATTTCTTTTCTTCCTATCATTCGGAGAGATGTATTTGGAGACATGCACATGTCTTTAAAATGACTCTCCACATTAAGTTTAGCAAATTTAGTTTATATCACTTTAACTTTTACGCATCATGGAAAGCTACCATACACATCAATGACTGTTCTAGAGCCCTTTAAGCTTAATAACTTCACCCGTTAGGCACACAGAAACAATTTATCTATCACTTTCCAAAGGTTGGATCAATTTTCATTTGAAAATATTTTAAAGCTTCTAAAAAGCTGTTAACTGAATAGTAATATCACTTCCCAGGGAGTTGAGTAAAACACATGTGTTAAGAATTCAGTCACCCCGGTCACTTTAAGCCTTCAGGTAAATGGCTATCCATTATAACCACAGGTGGTAAAACGGACCAAACATGCATGAAAACACATGTCCTTGCAACTCAGAGTAACCGACATAATTTTAAGTGAAAGAATACGAAACACAAAACACATCATAATCGCCCGGGGTGCTTTCAGTCGTAAGGTAAATGGCTATCCTGTGAAACTACAAGTAGAACACCGGACCAACCATATACCAGTATATGTCCTTCAAACATGAGCAACCGACATAATTTTAAGCGAGAATGAATCTTGAAAAGCTCAATTTTTTTAAAATTTTTAATAATATAGACAACGCACACACACTATTTTTGTCTTTTTGATCCCCCCCCCTAAATTTGTGCAAAAATAAACAAATATGTACAAATTTATCCCCAAAAAGACTCAATCCTCGAAACGAAGTATTTTAAGAAAGCTCACAAGCACATTAAATTTTGCTGTTCCGACCGGTTTTGTAATTAAATCCGCCACGTTGTTGTCGGTGTGAACTTGTTCAAGATGAATCAATTTTCGATCGAAACAGTCACGAATAAAATGAATTTTAATATCGATGTGCTTGGTTTTAGAATGTTGGACAAGGTTTTTCACAATAGCAATGGTTGCATCATTATCACAGAAAATAGGAGTGTCAAAAATTTCAAACTGTAATCCAGCAACTGGTTTGCATCCAGATAACCTGAGAGAAGCAAGCGGATGCGGCAACATACTCTACTTCGGCGGTCGAGGTGGACACTGTTTGTTGTTTCTTACACTGCCATGAGATGAGGCGATCTCCAAGAAACTGGCAACCGGCTGACGTGGATTTTTTGTCGATGTCATCTCCACCATAATTGCTATCAGCAAAAGTATAAAGATCAAATTCTGATTGTTTGGGATACCAAAGGCCTAACTTTGGTTGTCCCTTCAGAAATCTAAAAATACGTTTAACAGCAATGAAATGAGAGAGTTTAGGGTTAGCCTGGAAGCAAGCACATTGACAGTCTGCAAACATGATGTCAGGACGGCTAGCTGTGAGATACATCAGAGACCCAATCATCGATCGATAGTACGTTTGATCTACGGGACTCCCTTCAGGATCAGATGACAATAGCGGTCTCTCTGCCATTGGAGTGTTAGCACTCTTGGAATCTTGAAGTTCAAACTTTGCCAGCATATCTTCAACATACTTTCCTTGATGCAACAAAATTCCTCTCAGACTTTGGCGAACCTGTAAACCCAGAATTGTTGTCATTTCACCCAACGAGCTTATTTCAAATCTTTTCTTCATTACACCCTCGAATTCTTTGCACAAATCAGCACTGGTGGATCCGAAGATGATGCCATCAACATAAATCTGGACCATAACAATCTTTTTCGACAGTTTTCCGGAACAAAGTTTGATCAATCGTCCCACGCTTGTAGCCATGATCAAGAAGGTGCGCGGTCAGTGTAGCATACCACGCCCGAAGAGCCTGATGTAGCCCGTACAGAGCCTTTTCTTGTTTGTAGACATGATTTGTTTTCTTAGAATCAACGAAACCCGGTGGCTGATCAACATAAATCTTCTCTTTGACCTCACCATACAAAAGCGCAGTTTTGACATCCATTTGATATACTGTGAACCCCATATATGATGCATAGGCCAGAAAAATTCTAATTGCCTCAAGTCTAGCTACTGGAGCATAGACCTCTGTGTAATCTAATCCCTCAACCTGACGAAACCCGCGAACTACCAGTTGTGCCTTGTTTTGAACAATAACCCCGGTGTTATCTTGCTTGTTTCTAAAAACCCATCTTGTATCAAGAGCTTTCTTTCCTTCTGGCAGTTTAACCAATCTCCATACCTTTAACTTATCAAACTGATTTAGTTCTTCATGCATAGCATCAACCCAACTAGGTTCTTGAAGAGCCATCTCAACATTCTTTGGCTCGATTTGAGAAATGAAACAGGAAAACATACAACTGTTTATGTGTCCGGTCTGACTTCTGGTGGACACACCTGCTTCAATGGGGTCTATGATGTTTTCAATCAGATGATTCTTTTTGGATTCTTGATGGGATTAAATGATCAGAAACATCACTGTTAGGTTGAAGATTTGTTACGTTCTCACCGGAATCAGTAAGAGGGTTCTTCCAGCCAGAAGTGCCGGGGACGTATTCATTTGGAATGGCGTCGGGAAACAATATGCTCCTGAATACCTGATGGACGGAACTCTCCCCCTCAACATTGGCAGTATCCTCAGACGATTTAGGTGAACAGTCGGTCTCTGTAGATTGTTTGGGCTGATTATCAGTAGTGGTCAAAGCACTGCTTAACTCAACAACATCATCTTCCAGTAACGGAGATATATGAGACAGTGCCTGTGAACTATCTTTTGTAACTCCCATTGTGGGATCACCTTGAGGGTCTGTGTTGATGACTGGAAATACATTGAAGGGCTTGAAAAGTTCATTGTAGTCGAATAACCAATCGGGACCAACACGGGCGTCAGTCTCATTTTCTTCTAACCAACGAACTTCATAAGACTCTAGAATCTGCTTGGTTGACTTGTTGTAGACCCTATATGCTGTATTTCCTGCATATCTGACGAAGTAACACTCATCTGCCGCGGCTTTGAAAGCTCTGAAATGTAAGGTACACGGACACCCGAAAGCTCTGAAATGTGCGACAATGGGTTTATGACCATAAAAAATCTCATACGGAGTCTTCATCTTGGACTTGTTGATTATCACCCGATTCTGAACATAACAGGCTGTATTAATAGCTTCTGCCCAGAAAAACAGTGGCAGTTTAGAATCGCATAACATCGTTCTTGCTGCCTCGATTAGAGTTATGTTTCTTATTTCAGCGACACCATTTTGTCGAGGCGTCCGTGGAGCGCTTTACTGACGAAGCACCCCCCTTTCTAAGCAGAAATGATTCAAAACTGCATTCTTGAATTCCGTTCCATTATCACAACGGATTCCTTTCAGCTTTAGGTTCAGTTGATTCTCCATTAACACCACAAACTTCTTGATCAGATCTGTAGTTTCACTCTTATTTGACAAGAAAAACACCCATGTAAAACGTGAGTAGTCATCTGTAATAACAAGACAATAAGAGCTACGAGACAAACTTAAAACATGAACCGGCCCAAAGAGGTCCATATGAAGTAACTGAAAAACTGATGAGATGGTATTAATTAACTTGGGCTTATGAGATTTTCGATGATGTTTACCCAAAGCACAAGCCACACATTTTTCAACAGTTACAAAGTCCTTGATTGGTAAGCCACGCACCAGATTAATTTTAGCAAGACGATTCAGGTTTTTAGTATTAGCATGACCAAGCCGACGATGCCAAAGAATTGCATTATGTTCTGACACTTTTGAAAACAAGCAAGTTATTTCGTCAGGAACATTTTTGTTCACGTCAATCACATACGCATTATCTTTTCGTTGTGATCGAACAAGAATCCAGTTTTCTGGTATAATTATACCAGGTTTCAGAATTAAGCACTCATTTTTGGTGAAATGAGTTGAAAAATCTTTGTCACAAATTTGTGACACGCTCAAAATACTATGCTTCAATTCTGGAACAAAATTAACATTTTCAAATTTTAAAACACCGTTACTTACAGTACCCTTTTGAGTGATTTTTCCTTTCTCTCCTCCCGCAAAAGACACGTACCCACCATTAAATGTTTGAATGTCGTGTAACTGGGTAATGTCCCCTGTCATGTGCTTGGAACAACCACTATCAACATACCAAGGTCTGATGATATTCCTCCATAGATTTCCCTGCACAAATGCGGGATTAGTTAGTTTTTGGTACCCAGTCCATACTTACAATGGGTGACCCTGATGCGTCTACAGTAGTCACAGATTGCCATGACATATCCTTTTTATCATTAAAAATAGATTTTGTTGAAGCTTTCGCCGGAGATTTAGGAAACCATCTATGTCTGTGTGACTTGGAGTTATATGTACGAATGGTTGTCGTAACCTCCGGTGATTTGGAAGTGGTAGCAGATGAATCCACCATTTTCACCTGTTTGGGTTTAGTCTTAGTGTTTGAATTTGAGACCAATTTTCTGACCATTCTTTTGGACATGTTAGCTTTGGTCTGATGAGAACTAAACCTTCCAGATTTGTTTCGATTTCAATCATCGTCAACAGAACTAGCTGGATAATGCCTGAATCCTTGTCTGTACAAATTACGAGGCACATATGGCATATTCCTTTGATAAAATCCGTAGTAAGGAATGTACGGACGATGTGGACAATTTCTGGCAATATGACCATGAGTGCCACAGTTAAAATATGTCTGACGTTTTATGAAAAATTCATTATGGGCAACTCCTTGTCTGGACTGGTTGTGTGGACCAGTCTGCTTAGATTTGCGAGAATTCATGTTCCCATTTTTAAACTTATCACCTTGTTTGTCATTGAAGCATCCCTCCTTAACAAACTTAGGTGCAATATATTTTTCTGATATTTTTGAATTTTTTGAAATTTTAATTTTATTAGAAACCACATTATTAGAGTTTAAAGTTTCAACCGAATCAACCACACATGTATCCTTGCTCTTTAAAACAGAGCCCACACAAACAGTCGGAATAACAAAATTCAAAACAGGAAGTTCTAAATAAACATTAGAAACAAAATTATTATCAAAATCAAAGCTAGGGTCGTCATCCTCATCAGTCCACTCCTTCACAATTAATTTTTCTACACATGAAGTATATACATTAGAATCGTTCATATTTGAGGTGGACGGACCAGCACTCACAGGGCTGGTCTCACTACCTTTGTCTTGTTTACCATACTTCATATCCTTTATCCTTTCCTCCTGTTCCTTGGTGACAGGAGTAGGAATATAATTATTATTGTAAGGTGGGGGAACTTGACTGTATCCTATTCCCTCACCTTCATTCTCTTTCCACCACAGTTGATTCTCAATCATTGAGTTAACTACATTACTGGAAACATCGAATTTTCTAAAATCAAGTTCAGCCCTTTCAAACTTATTAGTTAGATTTAAAATTTCTAACTTGGAGGCTTCCAGTTGAGCAGTTAACTCAGCAATTTCTTGTTTGGCATCTAGATAGTGACAGCCTTTTATACTAAGATCAGACTTAAGCTTTTTAATATCCTGGTTCTGAGCTTCTATTTTGTCTAGAAAACCTTTTACATTCTTTTTAAGTCTAAAATTTTTTGATTTTATTCTTTCCATATCTCTTCTTAGACTATCATTATGAAGCTTATACATTTCTATCTTCTCACCACAATTTAAAGAACATGGTTGAAAACGTACCTCAGATGAATCCGGAGAAGTGAACGCCATGTATACAAACTGGAGCTCCTTGACCTTTTCCTCAACAGTGTTTTACTTTTCAGAGTCTTCAACTGTTGCGAAATTTGCAGTTTGATTTCTGATGTGTGAAAATGTATAATATAAATAAAGAACGAATCACAATTAAGCTTTAAATTTATAAAAACGAAAATCCTATAGAAACCACACAGAACCGGCAAGTGTACCGATCATAAATAGTATAGCATCAAGGAAGTCCGGATGTCGAACTCAAAGACACGTGAAAACGTTTATGATTAAGAAAACTCTAACCAAGACTTACCAAAATAATATTCATTTGATTTATTTTAGAATTTATTAAACTGCTTAACTTAATTAAACGAAAACTTTTAACAAAACTCTTTGAAAACTTTAACTGCAGTGATAAAAACGTCTACCTAGGAATGAATCATGTTGACAGAAATAACAAGACAATGGATTGAAAATATTCAAGACACCGGTTATAAAAGATGACACAACCAAAACTTGTTTAAGAAAGTCAAATTACCTCTCAGTCTCTCTAACAAACTTTAACTTATTTTAGTTGATTTTTAAAGAACAAACCGGAAAAACAATTATTAACGTGTTCAAATATCGACTCTCCTCTCGGTCTCCTCGACACACTATCCTAATGGAGACGAATACTACTTAACCAAGTATAGAGGAACAGTTTAACTTAACCCAAATTAAACCAACTAATTGCACATAAACACTCAAACTTGACAAGACAAAACCCGCTCTCGCGCGGTCTTAATTCTAACAAGTAAAAGCAATGAGACAATGTTACTTCTTATCACCTCTCGGTCTCAAAGAAGATGTATTCTAACTGATTTTAGATGATATATTAGCCACTTATCCCTACGGTTGGGCATCCCGCAAATAAACCCAAAACACCAAGTAACGAGTTTAACAAGCAATCAATTAATCAAAACCGATTCAATTAACTAATGCAAGAGGATTATAAGTAATAACAAATAAAACACAGCCATCACACACAATCTAATTCATGGTTTAGTTAAACTTTACATCAATAATTTAAGTCTTGAACATTAACAATCCATTAAACAAGTTAAAACTATGCAACAATCATCTATCCTAGGTAGAACAAACAAGCTTAGCTACATATTAATTTTGGACAGCCACAAACAATCAAAGTAAACATCATAAACATCAATATAAACATGATAAAACTCATTCAAGATCCAAACTCAATCAATAACAAGTCAATCTATCAATCAATTGCAAAACAATGTAAAATAAAAGACCAAATCAATCAAAGTTAGGGTTCTTGAAAGATAAACAAAGTTTAAGGATGTATACTCAAGGTTTATGGCTGAGATTTGTGATTGTTAATGACCCTAGCTGCTGCCCAAAGGTTCCTTCTTCTTCCTCAGCCGCCAACAAGATCAACAGCCGCCGGTTTCTTCCTTTTTTCTTCTTTCTTTCTTGCGGCTGCAGTCCGATCGCAAGGATGAAGGTAGTTATGGTTTTGGGTTTTAATTTCGGGATTAGCAGCTGGTTAATGGCTGAATAATCATTATTTTAACTTAATATAATATTATATTAGGCTCCTAACTTGTGGGCTTGGACCGGGCCTTGATTAAACTTTGAAACTTTGACACTTAAACCCTCCAAGTTCTCTTTTTCTTGCCTTTTTTTCCACATCTTTCCATAACCTACACAAAACATTTCAACTTTGTAAAACTTTGCACTTAACCCCCTAAACTTACATAAATTTGATATTAAATCATTAAAACATCATAAAATTGTAAGGAAATATAAGTGTGTTATTCAACACATCAAACATCCCCACACTTAAACCTTTTTCGTCCCTGAAAAAGTCTAATGCAGTTGGATCAGAATCGGAAAATCAAAGTTAAATCAAACATATAAGTTAGATTTTAAAGCTCAGAAAAACGCAAAAACCACGATCATCAATATTGTTGTCCACCTAAACCCATGCCTTAATCTTTACCGGGACAAATAAGATCCGACAATAATATTATTTAGTGGTTTACACAATTAAGACCCGCTTATTTTCTGCTTTTACCGGACCAGACCACCCCAACTTGACTTAAACCTCAAAATTAGTAGAATTAAAATTTTGTTGCTCCATATTTATGAATAGTTAAGACGATCAAGGGTATTGTTTATCCACCTAAGCGTAAGCATCAAAGTCTACCAAGCAGCCATTAGATATGATTAAGGTTCAATTATTTATAGCCAGTGCTCCCCACAACATGACATACCCCCGTTATCAAGCAATACCCCAAATCCTTCACCATAGGTGAGTATGCAAAATTTTATCTGTAGGGCTTACATGTAGCGTGTCCCTTGTGGTCCGTTTCTTAATGGTAATGAGACGCGAGCAAGGGGACCCCACATGACTAACAACGTGGATGATCAAGTCTGTAGTGTATTTGTACTTTCGTACTGTTTTGATCATGTTTATAGACTTAAAAGGGTTTGCTCTTTGGCTTTATTTTAAATATCCACAACCCCACTTAGGAATTGTGAATACCCAGCTAAATAGATTGCATACAGACCCATGGTCTCCGGACCCGAAGCATCCCATCAATACATGATTTAAGGTTATAAAACCATACGCCGATGAGGTGTAAAACACTAAACTATCATTTTAAGATTTATATCACAGGCTACACGGCATACTATAACGTTAAACCTACCCAAGCATCATATGATAACGTATTCAGATTTTTTAAACTCATGATATTTCCAATTTTTCATACCAAAATTTGAGGCTTGAGTATGACCCGACCTTTCATTGCTTATTTTCCACGGACAAAACGCTTTACCCACAAAAGATTTCCGTTTAACCGTTTTATCAAATTTGCCCTTTCATTTTCAAGACTGAGCCTACCGACACATCCCAAGTTAAGTGCGTTTTCTTTTATTTATCTCATATTATTAGTAGTTGAAAAACCGATTTCCGAATAAAATCATCATCTCCGACTTTAACGCAAAAGAAACTAAAAACAATGGACATTTTTTTTAAACTTAAACAACGTACGAAAACGAAAAACAAATGAAAACTTTTTATTTTTTTTTTAATTTTTTTAAATTTATTTTTTTTCTACAACTAAGTAAAATAAATTCTCATCCCCACACTTAGAACGAAATCGTCCTCGATGAGAACAAGGAAAAGAAATAAAATAAAAATAAAACGTAAAGCATAAAATAAAAACTTTAAAGACCAGAAAGTAAAATAGAGAACGGGTTACTCCCCTGGTTTAGATGCAGATTCTTCATCGTCTGTATATGACTCGAACGACCGTATAGCATTTCATTCGCGGCCGCAACCACGGGTGAACCAGTTCCAAAACGTCATCGGAGCTACCATGCGCATAATAATACCTGTAACAACTCAACTCGCTCGCATGTAGCGGCGTACAAAACAGAAAACAAAAACATAAGAAATAAACATATTTTTGTGTTTTTGAATTTTTTTTTTAATTTTTTTGATTTTTTTTAAATATATTTTTTTTTGAATTTTGGAATTTATTAAAATTTTTAATTAACAAAAATAAAAGAAACAAAACTCTAAATCTCGGGCTGCCTCCAGAGAGCGCTTAGTTTAACGGGTCCTCAACCTGACCCCAAATCTCAATTTCAATCAGGTGGCTTCTCCTTTATCCGTTTCCCACTCGACCCGTTTCGTTTTATTCGTCTACTAGTAGTCAGGAAAAACTTACCAGAAAAATTTAAAGAGATTTTGAAAAACTGAAACGGGTCGGACCACCAAGACTTATACTTGCCCGGACCAAACTTTATACGAGTCGTGTAATGAAGGAGGATGTCATCTTTGCCATGTGTCAACTTTTTATTTTGTTTCGTATGTCGTATCCTCACTTTCAAGTTCGTTTGATCCAAGTATACATGTTCCCTCTTCTGTGATGTCTCCCTGAAAATTAATCTTCCTATTCCTTCAATGTCACCTCCCGGGTCAAATTGCGTATCATCTACTTCCATAGAGGTATCCTCCACAAGCTCTTCATGACAACCCTTGATATCAAAGATAACCACATTCGCCTTCTTGACCTCCGTCAAAGTAGATGCAATGATATCCGGCAGCTTCCTCTCTTCATCTAAAAATGCATACTCAAGGTGGGCAGGCGAATCCTTAATCTCTAAGGAAGAGGGAGGAATCTCGACCGAAGGTCGGTCCATCGGATCGTCTCGTACGATCTCAGCAGACACGCCAGATTCAGGGGTATGCAACTCAATGTCGGCATCAAAGGACTGATTAGTTATGGCAACCATCTCAATCTCTGGAATCTCCCTATCGGGAATCTGGGTGTCGGAGGCAGATCCTCCACAGATTTCGCTGAGAAACTCCCCAACATGCTCCATGATGGTATCAATGAAGTATAAGGAGTCATCAGCAGCCTTGGGGTGTTTTAGTGACTACAGAACGTCAAAGGTGACGTTCTCATCCCCAACTCTTAAGATTAATTTACCCTCGCATACATCGATCAATGCCTGTGCAGTGGCAAGGAATGGTCGGCCTAAGATGAGTGGGACACTATCGTCATCGTTCATGTCCAGGATGACAAAGTCCACCGGGAAGATGAACTTGTCGACACAAACAAGCATGTTCTCGACCACCCCTCGGGGGTATTTCACAGAACGATCAGCAAGCTGGATACTCATACGGGTAGGCCTTGGTTCGCCTAGACCCAACTTGCGATACACGGAATACGGCATGTGATTAATACTGGCACCAAGATCTGCCAGCGCATGGACGACCGTATTATCACTCAAGATGCAGGGAATTGTGAAACTCCCAGGATCGGAAATCTTTTCTGGTAACTTTCTCTGCAAGACTGCAGAGCAACCAGCACTCAGAGGAATGGAAGAGACTTCGGCTAACTTCTCTTTGTTCGAAAGAATATCCTTAAGGAACTTTGCATATTTGGGCATTTGCGTGAGTGCCTCAAGGAATGGGACATTAAGATGAAGTTGCTTCAGAAGATCAAGAAATTTGGAGTTCTGCTCCTCTTCTCTATCCCTACGGACTCTCCCGGGATACGGGAGTCTAGGTTTGTAGACTCTCGGTGGTGTGCTGGGTAGTGGCTGGTTCTCGGCCTGTGCTGTACTTCCTGGGCTGTGCCTCTGACGCACCCTGGCCGGTGGAGACTCCAACTGAATCTCCTCATCTACCTGCTCCTCTACATCTACCGCAGGCTCGTTAACGACTCCTCTCGTCGCCTCTTGAATCACGGGCTCGCTGCGTGCCCCCGCACCGCTCCTTGTCGTCACAGCCTTCGCAAACGCCTTCGGATTATGTTCAGTGTTACTTGGAAGTGTACCTGGCGACCTCTCATTTAGACGACTTGCTATCTCTCCCATCTGACGCTCAAGATTTTGAATTGACGCTCCTTGATTTCTCATGAATGACTCGTGCTCCCGGAATTTCTCTTGAGTTTCTTTGTGACGGGAGTCCCCCCGAGTCATATACTGCGACAACATCAGTGTCTGCTGTGCCATCATCTCCTCTAACGTGGGCTTCTTCTCCCCACTACTCGTTCCCTGACCGGAATCCTGGAATAGGCTCTGACGTTACTGGAAGTCGGACTGATTTCCGTTCCTCCAGTTTGAGTTTTGGTTTCCTCTCCACCCCGAATTATAAGAATTGAAAGAATGTTGATTTCGGTTTGGATTATTAACGAAGTCGACTGCCTCCTCCTGGAAACCTACGGGGCATTGAACGGTATCGTGTCCCCCTCTACAGATCTCGCATAACTTACTTTTCACCTGCAAGTCCTTCACGATCTTTGCTAACGCTTCAACTTGTGCCGCAAGTGCGGTACTCGTGTCGACCGAATGCTTGCCGCGTGATAGGGAATCAACGGTTTTGGTACTCTTAACTGGTGGTCGCTGGTATCCACTCATGGCTAAACCGTTAAACAAGGCAATGCACTCATCCGTATCTTTCGTTGTCAGTAGGTTACCTCCTGCAGCTGTTTCGAGCATACTCTGAGTTGCGTACGTCACTCCCTTGTAGAACTTCTCGACAACCGCCCAGTCTTGTAGGCCGTGGTTTGGACATAACGCGAGTAGATTTTTGAACCTTTCCCACACCTCGTAGAAGCTCTTGGTATCCTCCATCTGGAAAGAATGAATCTGGTTACGCAAACGAGCGGCCTTAGCCGGAGGATCGTATTTTTCAAGAAATTGGGTCTGCATGGCAGCCCAAGTAGCAATGGATCCCTGTGGGAGGGACTCAAGCCACAGACTCGCATGATCAACGAGTGAAAACGGAAAGATTCGGAGTTTTATGGCGTCTTCGGATACGCCGGCAAGATGAAACGTGTCGCAGATACGTGCAATACGAGTGAGATGAGAATGCGGGTTCTCGTGGAGCAACCCGTGAAACTGAGCAGAATGAGCAATCGTGTTCAGAACATTGGATGGAATCTGCCAAGTCGTTTGAACTCCTATAGCTGGTGGAGTAATGTTGGATCTCGCGCCAGCATCGACCGGACGGGCCAGGTCTGCAACTGTCCTCCTTGGTAGTGGATTCGCGTCGCCCATAATCCTATCCCTAATGACGGGTTCAGAAAAAGTAGGAGAAGAGAACGTATTACCGACGGATGTAGATGAACTGGAAGACGGTTTTGTACGATAAGTAGTAAATAAAAGAAATTATAATTAGCTACACTATTTTAAACTAACAAACAAAACAAATAAGAAAGACAAGTAGTAAACAAGGCAAGTCTTAACTCGAGTCGTTCTTAATACGCCTCAAACCGTGTCCCCGGCAACGGCGCCAAAAACTTGATGTGTGAAAATGTATAATATAAATAAAGAACGAATCACAATTAAGCTTTAAATTTATAAAAACGAAAATCCTATAGAAACCACACAAAACCGGCAAGTGTACCGATCATAAATAGTATAGCATCAAGGAAGTCCGGATGTCGAACTCAAAGACACGTGAAAACGTTTATGATTAAGAAAACTCTAACCAAGACTTACCAAAATAATATTCATTTGATTTATTTTAGAATTTATTAAACTGCTTAACTTAATTAAACGAAAACTTTTAACAAAACTCTTTGAAAACTTTAACTGCAGTGATAAAAACGTCTACCTAGGAATGAATCATGTTGACAGAAATAACAAGACAATGGATTGAAAATATTCAAGACACCGGTTATAAAAGATGACACAACCAAAACTTGTTTAAGAAAGTCAAATTACCTCTCAGTCTCTCTAACAAACTTTAACTTATTTTAGTTGATTTTTAAAGAACAAACCGGAAAAACAATTATTAACGTGTTCAAATATCGACTCTCCTCTCGGTCTCCTCGACACACTATCCTAATGGAGACGAATACTACTTAACCAAGGATAGAGGAACAGTTTAACTTAACCCAAATTAAACCAACTAATTGCACATAAACACTCAAACTTGACAAGACAAAACCCGCTCTCGCGCGGTCTTAATTCTAACAAGTAAAAGCAATGAGACAATGTTACTTCTTATCACCTCTCGGTCTCAAAGAAGATGTATTCTAACTGATTTTAGATGATATATTAGCCACTTATCCCTACGGTTGCGCATCCCGCAAATAAACCCAAAACACCAAGTAACGAGTTTAACAAGCAATCAATTAATCAAAACCGATTCAATTAACTAATGCAAGAGGATTATAAGTAATAACAAATAAAACACAGCCATCACACACAATCTAATTCATGGTTTAGTTAAACTTTACATCAATAATTTAAGTCTTGAACATTAACAATCCATTAAACAAGTTAAAACTATGCAACAATCATCTATCCTAGGTAGAACAAACAAGCTTAGCTACATATTAATTTTGGACAGCCACAAACAATCAAAGTAAACATCATAAACATCAATATAAACATGATAAAACTCATTCAAGATCCAAACTCAATCAATAACAAGTCAATCTATCAATCAATTGCAAAACAATGTAAAATAAAAGACCAAATCAATCAAAGTTAGGGTTCTTGAAAGATAAACAAAGTTTAAGGATGTATACTCAAGGTTTATGGCTGAGATTTGTGATTGTTAATGACCCTAGCTGCTGCCCAAAGGTTCCTTCTTCTTCCTCAGCCGCCAACAAGATCAACAGCCGCCGGTGTCTTCCTTTTTTCTTCTTTCTTTCTTGCGGCTGCAGTCCGATCGCAAGGATGAAGGTAGTTATGGTTTTGGGTTTTAATTTCGGGATTAGCAGCTGGTTAATGGCTGAATAATCATTATTTTAACTTAATATAATATTATATTAGGCTCCTAACTTGTGGGCTTGGACCGGGCCTTGATTAAACTTTGAAACTTTGACACTTAAACCCTCCAAGTTCTCTTTTTCTTGCCTTTTTTTCCACATCTTTCCATAACCTACACAAAACATTTCAACTTTGTAAAACTTTGCACTTAACCCCCTAAACTTACATAAATTTGATATTAAATCATTAAAACATCATAAAATTGTAAGGAAATATAAGTGTGTTATTCAACACATCAATTTCCAATGTTAAGCGCAGCCATCTGACCTTCCCACGAGAATGTTTGAGCAACCATACCTCTTTAACCATTACCCGAGCTAACTCCAGCTTCACCCCGAGCATTCCCAACTGGAACCAAAGCCCTTTCCGTATTCCCATCCTTAGCTGGATTGGTGCATTCACGAGCAAAATGACCCGGCTCGTGACAGTTGTAGCACCTGAGAGTCTCTTTGTTAAAGCCCACCTTTTGATTATTTGGCATGTTCCAGTTATTTCTACCCATCCTCTTAGTAAATTTCTTTGCACGGAAAACTGCCATGGAAATTTGCCACGAGATGTCCATTTCTTCAACATCATCGGGATGAATTTGATCTAGTTCAGCAGTAACCACCGGTTGAACCAAGTCTCCGGCCAGAAAAGCATGATAACAATTCATAAACCCCGCCATTAGAGCGGTATTCTCTTGAGTTTCTTTAGGTATGGTGGGAATATGGCTGAAGTTTTGACTAGGAATGGTTTTACCAGTATCATTTGGAGACTGACCAGACTTTGTGAAGAATGATGGGGCAGGTTTGGGTGAATTTGATGATGATGATTGACCTAAAGTGGATGAGAACATTTGAAAGTTTCCCTGTGGTGGCTGTTGGGTAGGCTTGAACAGTGAGAAACTATCTTGAGACATAAGAGCACTTTTAGAAGCTACGTTGTATTTAGCAGCACTGTAAGAACTAGCATGATTTATTGCCCGCTGTTTATCATCCATATCACAGGCTTTAATAGTGGCTATCATTTCGGTCATGCCCATTCTGTTGAGATCCTTAGTCTTTTTGATAACCGCAACGTTCATGTCCCAACTTTTTGGCAGAGAATTGACCAACTTATTGTTTATTTATGATGTTTGAAGATAAATCCCTGCAGTTCTCATTTCAGTCACAAGAGATATAAATCTCTGAAGTTGAGATTCCAATGTCTCCTCCAAAACATGATTAAGCATATTAAACTTTTGTCGTAACAGATCTTGGCGGCTTCTTTTCATGTCTTCATTTCCCTCATAAACTTCTATCAGTGCAGCCCACAGCTCTTTAGCAGACTGAAGCTCTCTAAACTGAAGGGCAAACTCAGGTGAGAGTGCCATGGTTAGAGTGGAAAGAGCTCTTTCATCTTCCTCAACTTTAGCAAAATCATCAGCATCATACTGAGCAATTGGTTTCACAAGAACATCGTCAGAACCATCTCTTTGATAAGTAATCCTTTGAGGTCCCCTCACAATGCTCTTCCAAATTTTTCAATCTTTCATCTTGGCATAGTGTTCGAAACGGAATTTCCATTCACTGAAACCCTCATGGGACAGTAACCGGGGTATACGAGTTGCAGTGCCCATGATGGAATCAAGTTCTTGGTGAAGTGACGAATTGATGAATATGCTGCCATTACTTAACCGGGCCATATTAATTTAAGTCCAAATAGTATTAAGTCCAATTATGAGTCCAAATTTAGGTATAATAGGCCCAGAACACTATACTGGGCTGTGAATAAAATCAGACTTGTTGATCAAAAACTGAGTTGTTTGACCAAATCTTTGACCGAGAACACATATATTGACCAAAGCTTGACCGAAAACTCAAGCTGTAATTGAACTTTGACCGAGAACCAATAGATTTAACCAAAAACTATGCTAACCGAGAACTGATCTTGACCGAACACAAGTATTGTTGGAACCCGGTGTATCAATCCAATAACAATAACAGATCTCATATTTGTGTATAATCGATTAATACCTTAATTATAGATCTAGCTCATAATTACGTATGATTAAGTGTTATCTATGTATATGTATTATCAGTATATATGTATCAGTGTTTGTATAATATTAGGATGAAGATCGAGAGAGGATTTGGACAGGGTTTCGTTAATTAACTCTCAAAACTTAATTAAACGTGAACAGTGTTCACTAGATATAGAAGATAGGTATGGTTCACTAACATTCCCTAGCGAACCAGACACTACTTCGTTACATACATAAATAAACCAAATAGCTTAACGAATCACCCCCTGATTCGTTAACATCCCCTAACGAATCAGGAGGGAATAAACTTAAGTCTTAGTTCGCCACACAAGCTTAGCAAACTAGACATTACAATAGCGAACTAACTAGATAAATAATTGTTTATTACATTAAACATAAGACAAATACGTTAACGATAATTACAAAGACTCAAGACGCAAAACCGTGCACTAACAGACACCCCCTCGTCTTGAGCTCTTTGTCTTTAAGTTACTTGAAATGCTTGGACTGCCAGTCTCTGCAACTATGAATTCCGTTTTCATGACAAACACGCACAACGCGCTGGAATTGCATAGCCAGGTCGTAGTCTTCATTGCGCTCGATCAGAATCTGTTTCTTGTGTAGCACATCATTGTCTGTTTCAGATAAATTAACCAACCACATCAGGTCGATTATCTTTATGAGCTCAGTCTTCAGACCTTTACCAAGTACAATGACGTCTTCGCCAGTACGATTGTCATAGTACCAGCGGTTGAACGAGAGATGCATGTGTTGAGGCATCGTCTTCACAGGAACCCGCTTCATCGTCTTTGGCGGCTTTACCTTCAGAACCAGTTTCCTCCAGCCAATTCTTGGATCAATCTCTTCAATACGTTTACGTCTCGGGACGTGGGCCTTAAAGAACTTAAAGCCATGATTGACCTCGAACAGTAAGTGTTGATAAAACCACTCAGCTATTCGGTAGCTACCACGATTAATAAATGGACGACGGGCGAGGGTACGAACATCCCACCGCGGTAATGTCAGAACGTCCATTATCGTTTCGTAGTACTGGATCCCCTTCTCCCATTTAATTATACATACTTTAAGCTCGGAATCATAAAGCCATGAAACGATATCACCATGTAGCTTGGATACCGTCTTGAAGGAAGTCACTTGGTTTTCTTTGACCCATGCTGCAGCTATGTCTTTTCGTTCTTGATCAACAAACTGATACGCCTTGATAATCTTACCCGCTGCTTTGTAGTTGAACCACTTAGCAATATCAGCATCAGTTAGGTTCTCAATCGATCTGAACCGAGTGTCCACAACCTTCTTTCCCTTAGACGTCTTTTCCAAATCATCTTCAGCCGCTTTAACCGTCTCTTCATCAAATACTGGAGCACCTTGATCAACGTTCGTGTGTTGAAACAAGTTAAGGTACTCCTCAGCAGTAACGTCTTCCATCTCAACATCCTCGTCTTCATAAATAAATTCCGTATTAATTTCAATTGACGGATCATATGTTATACCTTCCTCATTCATCACTTCGACATCAGGCTCAGTCTCTAACATGGTCAACTGTTCATCATTCAACCCAAGCAGTATAGAAATCTGCTCCCGTGTCAGAGACCTATCAATGAACTCACCAACCTCTATCTCATCCCTGTTCACCACGCTTCTAGCCACCCCTGATCCATCCATAAATATCACAGTGTTGGCTGAAATCATTTCAATTGGCTTAGCTGCAGTTGGATCCTGATACACAATAATCTGTTTCCCCGAGTCCTCACCGCCACTTGTACCAGCACCGGAAGATGAACCGTGCATTTGTTTAGGCTCACCTCCTGCACCAGACTCGTCAGGATCTTGATCATCTCTTTTGAGTTTCTTTAAGTCATCTTCTTTGCAAGTCAGTTGCAAGATTAGATCCTCTTGTTCCTTCATTTTCACCCCCTGAGACTCAACAATCACACGTAGCGCTTTAGTCTCCTTCTGACAAAATGAGATATAACTCATCATCCGTCTTTGATTCTCCATAAGACGTACTTGATTCTGACGGTCAGCTGCCATTTGGTTTTCATAAAGATGGAGAAGATTCAACAGCATCTCAGTCTGACGGTTTGATGGCAAGTTGTACAGGGATGGATGAACAGGTTGGATCGGTCCTTGAGGCCGAGTGATTCTTATAAAATAGACATCACTGGGAGGAGGAGGAGGAGGACGGGGAGGCCTCACGGATGGTGTTGGAGGGACAGTAGATAATGTAGCAGGAGGCCTTGGTATTTCAGATAACGCCATTTGCGGAATTAAACCAAGTCTTTCATGAGACACCAACACCGTTGTCAATGTAAGCATCGGAGTGCTAGTAGTAGGCGGCACTACCGAGCGTTGAGGCGTTTATTGACAAGGTGGTGGCACACCAATAATTACTCCATCCCCAGCTGACACACGTCGTTTCTTAGACGGCTCTCCAGTTGCCACCGCTTTCCCTTTTCTCTTTCGTTCTTGTTGAGCTGCAATGGTGGCAGCTAATGCAGCCTTCACTGCATCTTGTTGTTCATGAAAAGCCGCATCACCAGCTCCACCATCACCATCATTACCATCATCATTCCCATCATCATCGTTCCCACCTTCTTCCCCTTCACACTCGGAATCCGAGTCGTCGTGGATCCAACGTTCATTAGGAGGACATACATAATTCGGATAAATTATATGACCAATCATCCTTTTATCCTTTGGCTTCTCCTTTCTATAAACCAACATTTTATGTATGGTATCAGCTTTCATGTGTTCCATAGGAAGCACATCATTCACCTGAGTTGGATCAATAACTAAATTGGGAATTAGGTCTTGAATGATCAGCTGTAGAAATCGAGGATACATTAAAAATTTCTTCTTTTGAAGTGTTTGCTGAACTTGTTCTTTCAGATGATCAAATACAAGCTCGGAGTAGTTGAATGGCTTGTTGAGGATAAGTGCAACAAAAGCTGACTGTATACTACTTCTGCATTGATCAAAACCACCACGACGACCACTCATACAATGAATCAAGACATGGAGAAGATATTTGTATGATGGACATTACACATTCTTGTTCAGCATAGATTCATCAATACCACCACCATAACGCAGACGAGTAAACAAACCCTTGATCAACTGCTTGTCAAATTCACTCGGGTTGTCATCATTGTCATCAAATTGAAGCACACGGCGAACCACTCCCACATCAATTGTAATAACAGTTTGATTAATCGTGGCTCTAATATGATTCTCCACCTCAATAACCTCAGCAGTATCCCAAAACTGCCTAATAATACTCAGATACACTTTAGGTCGAGCAGTGATTGCATAGCGTATCACTGAGCGTCTTAAGAATGCTAAAATGTCTCCGAGCACATCAACGTCAGCAATATCTTGATCAATATACGCACAGATATTGTGTTTTGTGTCATATGGTAATAGAATAACATCATCCTGCTGAACTTGAGGTGGTTGCTCTTGTGGTGCTTGTTCTTGTTGCCCTTGATTAGCAACCGGTGGATCTTGATTTACTTGATCAGCCATTTTTACTGTATAAGTATAAACGAATATAAGGAATGTGAAGATGTAATATACATTTAGCACATATATATATCTATTTATTTATAAATGGTGTATTTAATTTCATATGTTATGTGTAATTAATATATTTACGCGTTTAGATGGTTGGAATAATTTAGTTAATTTAAATTTTATTAAATAAATATAAATAAATGTCATTCGTGTGATTATCACTCTGATTCGTTACCAAACAGTAACGAATCAAGCGATTCGCTATCATGTAAATAGATTAACGAAGGAGACACAGCGAATTAACTATAGATGTTAACGAACTAAGGTCTAGTTCGTTACAGATTTGGCGAATCCGTATTTGATTCGTTGAGAAAGTGATTTGCTGAGCTAGTTCGTGTATTTCCTTAACGAATTGGACACGAGGCAGTTCCAATTCGCTAAAGATAACAAATGGTCAATAATTTAGACTTGATGTTTGACAATTTTGGTCAAAGTCAAAATAAATAAGAACATCGACGGTTAACTGAACCGAACCAGATTCAATTCGTTCATGCTTATCGTTGAGTAATCAAAACAACAGGTTTATCCAACTCGGAATCGCAATACGAAGCACCTGGTGGTAAGATTGAGGCTTAACACCGTGACATAAAAAAAACATTCAGTAAATTAAACAGATTCTAAAACCCCAAACGTATTATCATTCAATCAACCCAGCAAACGATAATCGATCATTGATTAAGGTCTACACAAGGTCTCGGAATCACATTCCGGTAACAAATGACTATACATCAACTATAAACACACAGTATATCATAAATAAATTAGGGTTTTGAACTCGAAAAACCCTTAGAACACAAAAGTACATAATTAGTCTATCAAAGCAACATCATTTTTGACGAAAATCATATAGATATGATCGTCTATACCTTAGTAACACAATGATATATGTGAAAGATCGAAATTTGAAGGTCGAAAATCAGAGAAAAATTTTGAAAAGGGTGACTTTGGGTTGAAGAAAGATGAAGAACAGTGAAGGACTGTTCATGTTTCTGTCGTATATAGCCTAACACGCCACCCAAGGTACTCTCTGTACGAATCAAGCGATTCGTTTGAATTTTAAAGTAACGAATCAGGCAATTCGTTACCCCAATTCGTTACATCAGAGTAGCGAACAAGACATGAATCGTGTCTTGATTCGTTAAATATGTATAACGAAGTAGAAGTAATTCATTACAGAGTGTGGAAGTGAATTAGGTGAGCGAACTAGAAATTAGTTCGCTAAAGAATCACCTAGTTCGTTATTCATACTTAACGAATTAGCTTTTAACAAGTTAAAACTTTATTTAATTTTAACTTAAATAATTAAATGAAATAAATAAAGATTTAATTTAATATTATCCAATAAATTAATTACCGAAGACATTTTATCCCGATAATTGAATACTTTAAAGACATTTCACTTTTACGAAACATAAAAAAAATATTAAATAATATGTAAAGAAAGAAAGATAAAATATTTTTGGCTTTTTGTAAAAATTAAAGAATGTATATACAAAGAAGCATCCAAACATTAAAAATGGACAATCTTTTTGTGTTTTTCTATGATTTATCAAAAGCAGTACATATTTTTGTGTTTTTGTTGAGTTTGAGCAGAGAATCATATTGATTAAAATGCCCTTCCATCACAGTTTTATATTTCAGCGATATTATGACTGGCGTTAAGTCGGTCATTGATATTATTGTCCACTTAAATCTTATAACAAGCCTTCGAGCATTTTTGTGATATGATTTATGGTTCAATTAGCGCACAGAATATCAGAAACTATCAGCCCCTAATCTCGGTTCAAGCTTAATTTGATTTTTGCCAAATCACCCCAACTTGACTTAAACCATTATAATGTTGATCAAAATAGTTGAATACCAATTGAGAAATTTTGAGCAATGCGTCAAGTTTCCTTTACTGTGAGTGAGTATGCACGAGTCCATCTGTAGGCTTACATACATTGTATCCCCTAGGGTCCTTTTCTTATTAGTATTGAGACGCACGCAAGGGAGGAGCAATTGTATGACTAACAACGGATTTTGATCAAGTCAGTAATTTGGATTGTACGAAATACAGCCGTGCTCAAGTTTAATGACTTTGGGTTTGCTCTAGAAAGCGAGTGAAATATTCATGCTTATTAATACCCAGATGATTAAGCCGCATAAAGACTCACAGTGTCCAGAATCCTAACGCTTGTTATTTGCTTTATTATATTTTTGGGTGATCAACAACTATAAGGCTTGAGTATGACCGGTTATTACATTTCTGCCATCTTCACCGAGACTTTTGCTAGAGACTAACACCTCTTTCAATTTGGATTTTCTTTAAGTTTATATCACTTACTTACTCTAGCAGCTTGTTTAAGACCTATAAATACACCAATGATTAAGCACACAGTCTTTTAAGCTTATTTCTTTCTGATTTTGGGGTCAAATAATCAATGTACTATCATTTTCTCTTTTTGCTTCAAAAACTCAAATTTTTGAGGAGCATAAAACAAAATAATTTTAGTTGCCCCAGTTAATTTAAGTTTATAAATTAATGGCTATCCTATCCATCTACAAGTAGAGAACAGGACCAAAACATGCAAGCACGCTTCACAAACTTAAATAACTGACTAAATTTTCAGCTAAAAAAATAAAACGCTTAACGAACGCCCCAAGTACTATCCATTTGTCAGGTAAATGGCTAACCCGAAGATTTATAAGAAATTATCAGGACCAAACATATACAAGTATATGTCCTTCAAAATATAAGCAAATGACATAATTTTCAGCGAACATAAGCAAAAATCTTTTTGGTTTTTCTCTTTACAAACTTAAAAACACAATCATTTTGTCTTTTCGGATTTTTCTTTATAAACAAGAAATTCACATTCTTTTTGGCTTTTTCAGAATTTTCTGTACAAACAGAAATCACAATCTTTTTGTTATTTTCTAACTTTAAAATGTTTTTGGGTTTTCAAATATTAGAATAAAACAAGAAAGAACACAATATTTTTGAATTTTTAAAGTTTTCTACTGTTTTTGGGTTTTATCTATACAAACTAAAAGCACAATATTTTTGTATTTTCTAAGATTCACCCCCTAAAATAAAGATAATCATCCTAATTTTAGGATCTCAGCAAGGGTCTTCAATCCATTTAAACCAAGCAGAAAATTAAAACGTGTTTTATCAAAGGCTTTGGTAAATAGATCGGCTTTTTGAAAATCTGTATGTACATTCTCAAGGTTAATTAATTTCTTTTCATAACAATCCCGTATAAAATGATATCGAATTTCGATATGTTTCGTTTTAGAATGTTGTACGGGATTCTTGGTGATACTAATAGCAGCATAATTATCAATCAAAATGGGAGTAGTAAGAAACTTCAAACCGTAGTCGCGAAGATGTTGTATCCACAAAACCTGGGAACAGCAACTCGTGGCTGCAACATACTCAGCTTCGACGGTTGAAGTGGAGACCGTTGTCTGCTTCTTACACTGCCAGGAAACAAGCCGGTTTCCTAAGAATTGACATCCCGCTGTAGTAGACTTGAAATTGATCTTGCATCCTCCATAGTCTGAGTCTGAGTAGGCGGTAAGATCAAAAGTATCATCTTTGGGGTACCATAACCCGATGTCAGGATTTCCCCTTAGATATTGCAGAATACGCTTGACCGCTGCCAGGTGAGTCACTCGGGGACTAGCTTGATACCTAGCACATAAACAAATAGCAAACATTATGTCGGGTCAAGAAGCTGTTAAATACATTAAAGAACCAATCATAGCATGATAAAGGGTCAGATCAACGGTATCCTCCAATTCATCCGGTGATAAATTGTGACCCACGGGAAGAGGAGTAGAAGGGTTTTTTCCGGCAGTAATATTGAATCGGCTCAAGACGTCGTTCACATATTTTGTCTAATGAATGAAGATTCCCTTCGCAGACTGATGAACCTGCAACCCTAAAAAGAAATTCAGCTCTCCCATCAAACTCATCTCAAACTTGGTTTGCATTGATTTCTCGAACTCCTTACACAATGTGTCGTTTGTAGACCCAAAGATTATGTCATCAACATAAATCTGAACGAGCAGAAGATCATCACCAATATTTTTATAAAACAAAGTGCAGTCGACAGTTCCACGTTTGAAACCGTTATCCGTCAGATGGTCGGCGAGTGTGCCATACTAAGCTCTCGGGGCTTGATGTAGACCATATAATGCCTTGTTTAATCGGTAAACACGGTCAGGATAATCAGGATCTTCAAAACCTAGAGGCTGTAAGACAAACACTTCCTCATGAAGTTCACCATTGAGAAAAGCACTCTTGACATCCATTTGATAAACTTTAATATTCTTGTAAGCAGCATATGCCAGAAAGATTCGAATCGACTCTAATCTTGCAACTGGAGCATATACTTCAGTGTAATCAATACCCTCTTGCTGGTGAAAACCTTGCACCACTAATCGTGCTTTGTTTCTCACAATTACCCCACGATCGTCTTTCTTACATTTATATACCCACTTAGTCGGAATCGCTTTCTTGACTCTAGCAGGTTTGTCGATAAGATCCCAAACACCTAAACGAGCAAATTGTTGTAATTCTTCTTGCATGGCTTCTACCCAAGAAGGATCTTGAAGTGCCACACGAGGAGTCGTTGGCTCAACTTGAGATAGAAAACAAGTGAATTTAGCAACAGTTGCAATCTCAGATGAATGTAAGTCAGCATAAACATATAGAGTATTATTTTCACTTGAAGAAGCAACTTGATGTCGTGTCTAAACTCCCACATCAAGGTCTCCAATAATGTTTTCTTGTGGATGGTAATTATGAATCCTGAGAGTAGGATTTTCAGAAACAGCAACATTTTCAAATAAATTAGTGTAATGTTCACTCAATTCAGGAGATGAAACATCACTATCAAGTTCAATAACTTGATCCACAACTGCATTATCATCAGATAAAGTGGAAGCATTATCATAAAGAACAGGAAACTCATTATCAGGTTCTTCAGTTGGAGCAACAATTGGAGCTTCAACATCATTTGAACTTGCGAACCTTGGAATTTCCAAATGTTCTTCAAAATAAGCACGAACTAAATCTTCATCTGGATGATCGGTTGTTGGAGTAAATGAATTGAATAAGCCATCATAGTCAAACATCCAGTCGGGACCTTACCCTTGTGGAGGAGTAGTGTATTTTTGACAGTCTACATGGTACCATTCCTCAACACAACCAGACGTAAAGTTAAACACTCTTTTCTTAGGTGACGCATACCCCAAGAAATAACCCTCAATGGCTTTTTCATCAAACTTTCCCACATCCTTTTTTAACATAGTACAAGGACACACAAATGGTTCCAAATACTTTAAATTAGGTTTACGATTATTCAACAATTCATAACTGGTCTTCTTGAGTCTTTTAACAGTTAGAACTCTATTGAGTGTATAACAAGCAGTATTCACCGCCTCATTCCAAAACTGGACAGGAAGCTTTGAATCAGCGAGCATCGTTCTAGCAGCTTCAATCAACGTTCTATTCTTTCTTTCAGCTACACCGTTCTGTTGTGGTACATATGGGGCATTGTATTCTTGATGAATTCCTTTTTGTATACAAAAGAAATCAAATACAGTATTTTTAAATTCAGTACCATTGTCACTTCGAATTCTCCTCACTTTCAGTTTGTAAAGTGATTCGATCTTAGTGATTAGATTTTGAACAAGACCCGGTGTTTGATCTTTTGAACTCATAAATAAAACCCATGAATATTGTGAATAATCATCTGTAACAACTAGGCAATACCAGTCTCCGGAAATACTCGCACGATTCACTGGACCGAATAAATCCATATGAAGTCGTTCAAGTGGAGTATCAATGGAATTTAATAACTTAGATGGGTGCGATTTCTTCTTCTGTTTGCCCTTTTTGCAAGCAACACAGTGATCAGATAACTTAAAATTCTTTAACGACACTCCCTCTACCAGATCGTTTGCCATTAAATAATTCATCTTTCGAACATGTATGTGACCCATTCTTCGATGCCAAAGTACTAAGTCTTTCTCGGTTGCTTTCGAGACAAAACACGTTTCGATCGATGTAGTTACTTCAGAATTCATATTTAAGACATAAATATCATTTGATCGAGGTGATCGCATGACAACCATGTCCTCGGGAATTACGTAACCCTGTTTCAAAATCAGACACTCTTTATCTGTAAATATTGTAGTGTATTGCTTATCACAAATTTGCGATACACTCAATAAATTATGATCCACTTTGTCACAATAATTGACCTTCTCAAATGTAATCTTCCCATTTGAAACATCACATTCTTGTGTAATCATACCCCCAGAATTCCCAGCAAACGCCACATAACCCCCTTGAATATTTCTCACATTTGTTAAGAGGTTGAGATTCCCAGTAATATGACGAGAACATCCACTATCCATGATCCAGTTTTCACCAGAAATGGTCTTGGATGTACCCTACACATAAAAGAAAATGATTAGTTCAAAAAGGCAGCCCAGGCCTCGGTCTTGGGCACCTTTTGGTTTTCTTGAGAAAAATTAATTTTAGTTGCATTCAATTGTTATTCAGCAACTTGAGAATAAGTTACAGGTTTCTTAGACTTTCGTCTTAGATACGCAGCGAACCACACTTGAATTAACATTTTTGCAAATTGGTTCAATTGGAATAAACTTAGGTTTAACGGAACCATGATTTTCATTCACATGAACAACTTTTCGAGGATGTACATTCGAAAACATAATATGAGTATCATCAGCATACGACATAGGTCGTTTCAGAATCTCCTTTACCAAAGGAACTGGTTTAGAATGGTCCTTGATAAAAGGATGAAGATTCTGATAGTTCTTCTGGCCACAGTTTTTCACTACATAACCCTGTTGACCGCAAAGAAAACAACTTCGCATGTCAACATGATGATGTTGAGAATTTGTTGGAACATGTGACACAGATGATAACTGATGACTCACATTTTTGGTCATGCTCTTAGCAAACTCATCAGATAATTCAGATTTTTTTTCAAGTAAAAAACTAAATTAGAACAGTTTGAAAAACTTTTCAACGTATCTGTTCCAGTTGACTTCACAAATTGAACCCTTTTAGCTTGTTTTAATACTTGCTTTGCTTTAGTCAACGGATCAGATGGAACTGAAGTTTTTGCATGAGCATACTGACGTTCAAGTTCACGAACCTTGGAGGTTTCATTGTGGAACACACTCTCAATCAATTCAGGTTTAATGATACTTATTGGAATATCTTTCTCTGTGAACATTGTGTCCATCCCTTTTAACTTAAACACACGAGCAAATGATGGCTTAGATGCATTAGGATTTATGAAACGCAACAAATCCTCATCAGAAATTTTTGGTTTTTCTGGTTTCTTAGCCTTCACTGGTTTAGCTTGAACATCTTGTTTCTTCTTAGTTGTGTGCGAACCATACACAGCCTCCTCAAATTCATGAGGTTCACAGAGTATGTGATTAGAACTTGGAATGTTCTTGTTCTTGTGTATAATCTCAGGTTCAAACACATCCTCAATGATAACTTTGTCAACATTTTCAACAAAAACTTTGTTGCTTTGAACATGAGGTTTCCGAGGAGCACATTGGGTTTTAACAGTTTCAGATTTAATGGGTTTAGGTTTGTCTGAAATCACAGGTTCTTTGACAATTACATCTTCCTCAGTTGGAGTAAAAGGATTTATTTTATAATCATTGTGAAATGGTGGAGAAATTTCAACAAAACCTATACCTTTCTTTGAATCTTTTTGTTTTCCAGAAACTTCAATAATTTCATTCAATAGAAAAGAAGAGTTTCAAAAGTTACCCAATTTGTTCTTTAACTCAAGAACCTCATTTTCAAGTTCGGTTATCTTTGACCTATGTTTCAAGATTTCTTGAAATTTTTATCATTAATGGTCATTTTAACAGATAACTCAGCCTTAAGATCATGATTACTTATAGTCAACGCCTCAATTTTCTCTATCGAATTTATTTGAGAAGTCAAGGATTGTCTATAAGTATCTTTTAGCGAAGCAAGTTCTCAGACTAAATTATCATTGTGATTCTTTAAAGCTTCTAACTTAGGTTTGTTAGATTCAGAATCAGCACAATTTACTTTAACAGATGATGTAGCAGAAATAGAATGACTAACCTCATTTATTTTACCCATGCATGCAAAGACTGTTGTAGGCTTGTCACAGGAATCATCAAAATCCGATCCAGAATCATTATCAGAAGACACCTCACTTCCATGGAAATCTTGAGTCAACCCGAACAAAGCCAAATTAGCTTGAGTATTGTTGCACAGTAATCGTTGTGACCAATCATCTCCGTTATCTACCATTGCTCGTGACCCAGAACTTGATGGTTTCTTCTCAGCATCATTACCTCGTGGTGTTAAGAAGTTTGAACTTTGACCACGAGGACCATTATACTCCTTTTTCGGTTTGTCACACTCTTTTGCAAAATGACCGAATTCCTGACAATTATAACATTTCACCTTCAACTTTTCAAATCCCAACTTCTTGTTCAGGGCAGGAAGATCTTTTCCGGTTCTTTGCATGAATCTTTTCACCTTTCGAACAATCATTGCCATGTTCCACTTTAAATCCATGATTTCTAAGTCATCTGGATCAATCTGATCATAGTCTTCATCGGTCAGATCACTAGTGGCAATTTTGCTACTCACCAGATTTTTGTAAGACGTCATGAAAGCTGATAAGAAAGCAAAATTTTGTTCAGCTTCTTTCATGTTGACATTTGGAGGTGAAGAGTATTGATTTGTCGAAGACGAACTTCCTGAACCAGCAGAAACATTTGGTGATCCAGAGTTACCAGCAGTATAAAAACATGCTCTAGGATCACTATAAATAGTCGTTTCATTTTCTCTTGCGTTCTGTGTCAGAAAAGCGGTGATTGGTGAAATTGTTGAACTTAGAGGCATTCTCCCACCATAGAAAGCGGGATCTTGACTTTCCTTGGATGACTTTGACACTTGAGATCATACTCACGAGCTTCAATCTTTTGTAAAAACTCACTTGCAGTCAAGTCTTCATTGAAATAATTGTTTTCTTTTAATACCATTAGAAAAGTAGAGTACGAACTTGGTAATGCACTCTTAATAGTATCAATCTTATCAACTTCAGACACCTCTAATTTCATTTTATCCATTTCTACAATAAGATGATTGAATCTCGTTATCATCTCTTCAACCGTTTCACCTTTGAGTAAATTAAAGTTTCTGAATTGAAACTTAAGCATCACATTTTTGCTTTCAGCTATGTTTCCCATACTTCTCATTCGGATATGTTGAAACAAGGAGGCACAGATTTTAATACTACCCAATTGGTGAAATATATTTTCAGGTAAAGCCATGATTAGAGTAGAATAGGCTTTTGTTTCTATCTCTAATGCTTTCTTCTCTTCTTGTGAGTATTGAGATATGGCTTTAGGAGTGAAGTCGATAGTCTCATCCCCAATCATAGGAACGGTATAGACTTCATCCAAACAGTATGAGCAGTCAGGATGAACTGAACCTAAATGTGCACGAAACCGAGGTTCCCAATTTGCGAAGTGACTGAACTTCATCAATCTTGGACATTTCGAATGTGAACCAATCTCGGTATCAAGTTGCAAAATTTGTTGCATCAACATGTTTTGAGACGCTAATGCATACATACCGGCCATTTCTGACAAGTTTCAAAAATTCAAGGGTGTAACGAATCAACCAGCGAATAAGATTAACGAATGGTAAATGCAACAAACTGTAAACAGTTGTAGCGAACTGTGAACAGTAGATTAATGAATCAAATCTTAACGAAGCTAAGATTGATCAGATAGTGAATCAAGATTGAGTTTAACGAATCAAACTAACGAATCAGAAAGTCAACAAATCAGATTTAACAATAAGTCAAACTAACGAATTGACTAACGAACTAACTAGCGAATTGATTAAGAAATCTTGACGAATTAGAAAATATTCAGTAACGAATCACTAAGAAAGACTTAGTGAAATAGATAACGAACCAGCTACAGTTGATTAGCGAATCAACTATAACGAATCAGGTTGTTACAACGGTTTGTAACAAACTCTGACACCTTATGCCACGTGGCAAAGGTTGTTATGATATAAATCCCAAAGTAGACGCGTGTCACACGAATCAGTTAACCCAAATAACGAATTAGATAACACGAATCACAAATTATTGCGAACTGGCTAGCGAATCACTTAAAGTTTATAACGAATCAACTAACTTAGATAACGAATCAAAGGAAACAGGATAGCGAATCAACATAAAGATGATAGCGAATCGTGTTCATCTTTGAATCTTCAAATCTTCAACAAAGATTTCCAGAAATCTGGAAATGATGAACACCAAAACCCAGAAGTTTAAAATCTGTAATACACTCTCAATTCCTAACCAAAATTCACAAATTACCTACCAAAATACTCGTAACTCGATTGTGAATCTAATACAACTAGACTCGTAACCGATTATCTCTGATTACCAACTCAATTATACCAAAATACATCCCTGTTTCGGTAATCACCAAAATCAATATCGATTCAATCCAAAACCAATTATAAATCAATAAATCCATCTCAAATTGATCCAAAATCACTCAAACAGAACACTACTGATATTAAAAACTAATTAAACGATCAACTCTAAATAATCACCAAATCAAGTGTAATTGAGCCCCGAAAGTTCTGATACCACTTGTTGGAACCCGGTGTATCAATCCAATAACAATAACAGATCTCAGATCTGTGTATAATCGATTAATACCTTAATTATAGATCTAGCTCATAATTACGTATGATTAAGTGTTATCTATGTATATGTATTATCAGTATATATGTATCAGTGTTTGTATAATATTAGAATGAAGATCGAGAGAGGCAGGGTTTCGTTAATTAACTCTCAACACTTAAATTAAACGTGAACAGTGTTCACTATATATAGAAGATAGGTCTGGTTCGCTAACATTCCCTAGAGAACCAGACACTACTTTGTTACATACATAAATAAACCAAATAGCTTAACGAATCACCCCTGATTCGTTAACATCCCCTAACGAATCAGGAGGGAATAAACTTAAGTCTTAGTTCGCCACACAAGCTTAGCGAACTAGGCATTACATTAGCGAACTAACTAGATAAATAATTGTTTATTACATTAAACATAAGACAAATACGTTAACGATAATTACAAAGACTCAAGACGCAAAACCGTGCACTAACAAGTATTAACCGAGATCTCTGATTTATGCAAGTTTTACCGAGAACTAAGTATAGCCGAAAACCAGAATCAGCCGAAAATCAAACTTAGCCAAGAGCTGATCTTGGCCGAAATCCCTAAACCTTCCAGATCTTTGCGGCAACAAACTTCCGAGAATTAAGGAATTTGATTTGTTTCCAGATCAAATCCAATCTAGAACTTAAAATAAAGTTCCTCTTCTCCGATTACAGCCTTGCCGGAAAAACGAACACAGCCACCCAAAATCAAGATCTTGAATTCGTTGATATCACAATAACGAGCCTGAATTCGTCCAAGGCTCTGATACCAATTGTAAGTCCTGAATCTGGATCACTACAATTATGATATCAATACAACAAATATATGTGTGGAATACCTATACTCGGTGATTCAAGAACACGAGTTGACAAAGTAAATTAACACGGAGTTGCTTCAAAACACATGTATATTGATAAATACGTCAGGTTCTTAAGCACTTACAATACTTGATCACAATTACTAGGAACGAACAACCACATCCTATTCATGACAACGTCTATATATAGAGACACCACCAACCTAGACGGCCCAAACTAACAAGGCCCACCGAGAACACATAAATGTTCTCGGCTCACATACAAACCCAAAACCCAAGCCCAAACAAAGTCAAACTACATACAAACTAAGCTCAAACCACATAAACTGGGCCCAACAGTGGTATGCTTTTGTCTAATAAGTTCCAGTACTCTTTTCAAACCCTCAAGGTAAGCAACCGGGTCTCGCGTCTAATTAGGATTTATAAACATTGTTTATACTTAGGTTTAAAATCTTGGTGACAAGGGTTTGAAAAACAAGTGTGTAACTCTTCAAGTTACTACATAGCAGTCACGTAAAACCATCTTTAAGGAAAGTGTAATTTCGAAACACGAATTATAACATAAAACTCACAAATTTGTTGAAAAAGATAGGAGATTACAAAATTTCTTAGGCATAAGCCTTAGAGCTTGTGTTTGAATATGTGTACATGCAACGCAATAATATATTGTCAATATATTTTTGAGCGTATGAATGAAATTTGTTTTTCCTGATAAGGTAGATGAACTCGATATTGATATTCAAAACCGAAAACGCACAGTGTTTGTTTCAGTACTAATCGATGGACGAAAATGAACGATTAAGAAGACAAGATGTAAATATTAACTCGTTGAAGCTCGTTATAAATTTTGTCAGAGTTTCGTTACAATTTGGATACAAATCAAGTTTAGAACTCTTAACTAACTAACAAATGAACATGTATTTATACTAATCAGCCAATTCTCTACCTTTACCCTCATAATCTAACTTTTCTCATTCTCTACCTATTCCTCATTCTCTATCTTTCCTCATTCTCATTCTTTCCTCATTTTTCCCTATTCTCTGGCTATTAACCTTATACAAAGACTAAACGACACGTCGGTTTTAACTCTCAACACTTGTCACACCAAAAGTGTACTAACGAACTCCCCCTTGACAATTGTTGGAGTTCGTTAAGCTTTAGTCTTTGTCGCTTTGCTTTCAGTTGATATTCACATGTGTCTTTATGCAGGAAATGACATACAGAAAATGATCTAACAAAATTTTAAATAAAAGTGTGGGCACATTGCACATAGAGTATACATGTAAATTGGGCCCTAAAATAAACTATAACTATACCAAGTCACTATGTCTAACCGCATATATTATAGTTAAGGCTTTGATACTAATATAGTTATTTTATTCCATAATTTCGCAAGTACACAAATATTTCGATAATGAGACAAATAACAATATATCGAAATGAACAAATTATTATGCATTTAAATAAAACTTAAGGTCGATCTAGTTTTCTTGTCATTGCACTTCATCGTATCAACCTGAAGCACGTTTAAAATCAATAACATTTGTCAACAAAATATGTTGGTAGCTTTCATAAGTTTTGCGTGCATATATATATGTGTGTGTGTGTGTGTGTGTGTGTGTAGGGGTAATGTTAGTTCACGGTTTTGCATCTAGAGTCTTTGTATTTAACGTTAACGATTTTGTTTATGTTTAATGTAATAAATAGTTTATTTATTAATCAGTTCGCTAAGTTAAAGGCTAGTTTGCTAGGGGATGTTAGCGAACTAGCCAAGTAATGTATTCCCTCCTGATTCATTAGGGGATGTTAACGAATCAGGGGGTGTTTCGCTAATTTAATGTATGTAACGAAGGGGAGGCTGGTTCTCTAGGGGATGTTAGCGAACCAGATCACCTTCTATATATAGTGAACTACTGTTCACTTTTAATAAAAAAGTGATGGAGAAGTTTTTGAGTTAATTAACGAATTGATGTCGAAACTCTCTCTCAAGCTTCACCAAATATTATACAAATACTAGGATTTTGATAGGTTGATTGTGCGTTTTGGTTGAGTAATGAGAAAGTATTACAGATTTGCATATTTCTGAGTTTCTAGGTTTCGAAGTTTGATGTTCATAATTCTGGAAAACTACTTTGAATGTTTGAAGATTTGAAGATGAACGTAATTCGCTATCATCTGTATGGTGATTCGCTATGTGTTTATATGTGATTCGTTATCAATTTTACTACTTCGCTACCTAGTTCGTTAGCCAATTCGTGTGAGTTATTGGTTCGTGTTATCTAGTTCGTTAACTAGATTAACTGATTCGTGTGACACGTGTTCTTCTTGGGATTTATGTCCTAACAACCTCTGCCACGTGGCATAAGGTGTCAGAGTTTGTTACAAACGGTTGTAACAACCTGATTCGCTATAGTGTGATTCGCTAATCCACTGTAGCTATTTCGCTAAGCATTTCTTAGTGATTCGCTAAGTTTATTTTGGCGATTCGTTACTGATTATCATCTGATTCGCTAAAATAATCCTTTGTGATTCGCTAAACTAATCCTTTGTGATTCGTTTGTCAATTCGTTAAGTTGACTTGTGATTCGTTAAGTTGACTTGTGATTCGCTAAGTTGACTTGTGATTCGCTAAGTTGACTTGTGATTCGCTAAACCTTCATCTCATTCGTTATCTGTTTCGCCATTTGGTTGATTCGTTAACCTTATTTGTGATTCGTTAAGTTGACTCGTTAATTTGACTTTTGATTCGCTAAAACACTCACCTCATTCGTTAAGGTACTTCGTTGCTGATCAGTCTTAACTTCGTTAAGAGTTGATTCGTTAAACATTGTTAACAATTCGGTATAACTGTTCTCAGTTCGCTACAATAGTTCACAATTCGCTACACAGTTCGTTAAACCTAGTTCTTTAAACTTGTTTAATTTTCAAATATGGCTGGTATGTATGCATTAGCGTCTCAAAACATGTTGATGCAACAGATGTTGCAACTTGATACCGAGATAGGTTCGCATTCTAAATGTCCAAGATTGATGAAGTTTAGTGACTTTGCCAAGTGGGAACCTCGGTTTCGTGCACATTTGGGATCTGTTCATCCTGATTGCTCTTATTGTCTTGATGAAGTTTATGTGGGACCAATGATTGGTGATGATACTATTGGATATACTCCTAAAGCTGTTTCTCAATACTCACAAGAAGAGAAGAAAGCTTTAGAAATCGAGATAAAAGCCTATTCTACTCTAACTATGGCTTTACCAGAGAATATCTTTCATCAAGTTGGTAGTATCAAGAGATGTGCGTCTTTATTTCAACATCTGCGTATGAGAAGCATGGGAAACACATCTGAGAGTAAGAAAGTGATGCTCAAGTTTCAGTTTCGAAACTTTAACTATTGAAAGGAGAAACAGTTGAAGAGATGACTACAAGATTTAGTCATTTAATTGCTGAAATGGACAAGATGAAAATGGAAATTTCTGAAAGGGATAAAATTGACACTATTAAAAGTGTGCTTCCAAGTTCTTATTCAACATTTCTAATGGTTTTAAAAGAGAATGACTATTTTGTGAATGAAGACTTGACGGCACTTGAATTTTTACAAAAGATCGAAACTAGAGAATACGATCTTAAGTGTCAAAAATCCTCCAAAGAAAATCAAGATCCAACTTTCTATAGTGGAAGTATGCCTCTTAGTTCAACGATCTCTCCAATCACTGTTTTTCTTACTCATGCTGCAAGTGAAAAAGAATCAACTATGTTTAATGATCCAAAAGTTTGTTTCTACTCTGCTGGTAATTCTGGTGGTTCTGGAAGTTCAACTAATACAAATCCATTTGCTACACCACCTAGTGTTAATATGAAGGAAGCTGAGCAAAACTTTGCTTTTCTGACGGCTTTTATGTCTTCATATGAAAACTTAATGAGTAGTAAGATTGCCACAAGTGATTTAACAGATGAGGACTATGATCAGATAGAAATCATGGATTTAAAATGGAACATGGCTATGATCGTCCGTAAAGTTAAAAGATTCATGCAGAGAACTAGAAAAGATCTTCCAGCTTTAAACAAGAAGTTGGGTTTTGACAAATTAAAAGTAAAGTGTTATAATTGTCAAGAATTTGGGCATTTCGCGAAGGAATGTGACAAACCAAGGAAAGAATACACTGGTCCTCGTGGTCAAAGTCAAAATGCGTCTACACCACGAGGAAGTGATGCTGAAAAGAAACCATCTTCTTCTACAACACAAGCAATGTTAGCAGATGGAACCGACTGGTCACAACGGTTACTATGCAATGATGTTCAAGCAAATTTGGCTATGTTCGGGTTACATAAAGATTGTCAAGATGCAACTGGTAGTGAGATGTCTTCCGATAATGATTCTGGATCTGATTCTGACGACTCTTGCGACAAGCCTTTTGAATCAATGTTTGCTTGCATGGCCAAGATCAATGAGGTTAGTAACTCTATTTCTGCTACTTCATTTGTTAAAGTATCATGTGTTGACTGTGAATCTAACAAATCTAAGTTAGAAGCATTGAAAAATCAAAATGATAGTCTAATAAGAGAAATTGCTTCTCTTAAGGATACTTATCGACAATCTCTTGAGTCTCAAATGAGATCTTGAGAAAAGATTGATGCATTCTCGACAAGTAACCATGATCTCAATTATCTGTGAAAATGACCATTAATGATCAAAAGTTTCAAGAAATATTGAAACATCGTTCTAAGATAACTGAGCTTGAGAATGAAGTTTTTGAGTTGAAGAACAAATTGGGGAAATTTAGAAATTCATCTTTTCTATTGAATGAAATCATTGAGGTATCTGGAAAACAAAATGATTCCAAGAAAGGTATTGCTTTTGTTGAAATTCCACCACCTTTCCATAATGATTATAAAATTAATCCTTTTGCAAGAAAAGAAGAGGATTTGATTCAAAAAGAATCTGTGATTTCTGAAAAACCTAAATTGGTTAAACCTGAAATTGTCAAACCCCAAGTTGCTCCTCAAAAACCTCATGTGGAAAGTAAAAAGGTCTTTGTTGAAAAAGTTGACAAAGTGATTATTGAAGATGTGTTTGAACCTGAGATAATACACAAGAATAAGAACATTCTAGTTCTAATCATATTCTTTGCGAACCTCAAGAGTTTGAGGAAGTTGTGTATGGTTCATTCAAATCTCAAGTGAACAAGGAAGAAACTGTGAAAACCAAACCAGTGAAGGCAAAGAAGTCAGTTAAACCAAAGATTTCTGACGAGGACTTAATGCGTTTCATTAATCCTCCGAGTTCTAAGTCTTCATCGGCTAGAGTTTTTAAGTTAAAAGGAATGGACACGATGTTCACAGAAAAAGATATTCCAATAAGTATCATCAAACCTGAACTTATTGAAAGTGTCTTTGTCAATGAAACTTCAAAAATTCAAGAACTTGAACGTATGTATGCTCAAACAAAAACATCAGTTCAATCTGACCCATTGACTAAGGCAAAACAACTTTTAAAACAAGCTAAGAAAATTAACTTTGTGAAGTCAAATGGGACAGATACACTAAAAAGTTTTTCAAACTGTTCTAATTTAGATTTTTACTTAAAGAAGAAATCTGAATTATCTGATGAGTTTGCTAAGAGCATGACTAAAAATGTGAGTCATCATCAAACTTCTGGGTCATTCATTACAAATACCTCGCAACAACATCGTGTAGACATGCGAAGTTGTTTCTTATGCGGTCAACTTTGTCATGTGGTGAGGAATTGTAGTTAGCATAACTATAAGAATCTTCATCCTTTTATCAAGGACAAATCTAAGCCAATTCCATTGGTCAAGGAGATTCTGAAACGACCTGTGTTGTATGCTGATGATACTCATATTTTGTTCTCTAATATGAATCCTCGGAAGGTTCTTCATGTCAATGAGACACATGGTCAAGTGAAACCAAAATTCGTTCCAACTGAACCCATATGTCAGAACAAGAATTCAAACATTGTTCAAGCAGCTTACTTAAGACGAAAGTCTAGGAAGCCGGTAACTTATTCACAAGTGGCTGAACAACAGTTGAAATCTGTTCAAGTTAATGATCAAAGAGAAAACCAAAAGGTGCCCAAGACCGAGGCCTGGGCTGCCTTTTTGAACTAATCACTTTCATTTGTGTGTAGGGTTCATCCAAGACCATTTCTGGTGAAAACTGGATCATGGATAGCGAATGTTCTCGTCATATCACTGGGAATCTCAACCTATTAACCAACGTAAGAAATATTCAAGGGGGTTATGTAGCGTTTGCTGGGAATTCTGGGGGCATGATCACACAAGAGGGTGAAGTTTCAAATGGTCACATTACGTTTGAGAAAGTGAATTAATGCGACAAAGTTGATCATAACTTACTGAGTGTATCGCAGATTTGTGATAAAAAGTACACTACGATATTTACTGGCAAAGAATGTCTTATCTTGAAACCGGGTTATGTTATTCCCGATGACATGGTTGTCATGCGATCACCACGATCAAATGATATTTATGTCTTAAATATGAGTTCTAAGGTATCCACATCGATCGAAACATGTTTTGTCTTGAAAGCAACCGAGAAAGACTCGATTCTATGGCATCGTAGAATGGGTCACATACATGTCAGAAAGATGAATTATTTAAAGGCAAATGACTTAGTTGAGGGTGTCTCGTTAAAGAATTTTAAGTTATCCGATCACTGCGTTGCATGAAAAAAGGGCAAGAAGAAAAAGAAGACACATCCCTCTAAGTTATTGAATTCCATTGATACTCCTCTTGAACGACTTCATATGGATTTATTTGGTCCAGCGAATCGTGCGAGTATTTCTGGAGACTGGTATTCTCTTGTAGTGACTGATTATTATTCAAGATACTCTTGGGTGTTATTTATGAGTTCGAAGGATCAAACACCGGTTTTGGTACAAAACCTTATTACTAAGATCGAATCATTGTATAAACAAAAGGTGAGGAGAATTCGAAGTGATAATGGTACTAAATTCAAAAACACTATATTGGATTTCTTTTGTATTCAAAAGGGAATTCACCGAGAATATAGTGCACCTTATGTACCTCAACAAAACGGTGTTGCTGAACGGAAAAATAGAACTCTGATTGAAGCTGCACGCACAATGCTCGCTGATTCTAAGCTTCCTGTCCAATTCTGGAATAAGGCAGTGAATACAGCTTGTTATACGCTTAATCGAGTTCTAACTGTGAAACGACTCAAGAAGACAAGCTATGAGCTCTTAAATAATAGAAAACCTAATTTAAAGTACCTGGAACCATTTGGGTGTCCGTGTACAATGTTGAAGAAGGATTCGGGTAAATTTGAAGAAAAAGCTATCGAAGGTTATTTTTTGGGATATGCATCTCCAAAGAAAAAGGTTTTTAATTTCACATCTGGTTGTGTTGAAGAATGGTACCATGTGGACTGTCAAAAGTACACAACTCCTCCTCAAGGGAAAGGTCTAAACTGGATGTTTGACTACGATAGTTTATTTAATTCATTTACTCCTTCGACTGAACACATTGACGAAGATCTGGTTCGAGCATACTTTGAAGATCATTTGACCATTCCAAGATTTTCAAATTCTAATGATGTTGAAGCTCAACCAGATGCTCCAACTGAAGAACCCCAAGTTGTTTCTCCAGTTGTTATTGATAATGTTTCTACTTCTTCTGATGATGATCAAGCTGAAGATCAAGTTATTGACCTTGACAGTGATAATGTTTCATCTCCCGAGTTAGGTGAACATTTGTAACGATTCCGACGAAACCTGGTATACCCTAACCGGTAGACAATAGTTACGTTATATTTAATGTCGGGTACATGAATTACCATAGTAATTATACGAGAATACATGGTTCACTGTATTGATTGTACGTGAATAAATAATTCATCGTATTGAATATGCGATTAATCGATCGATAGTTATTGAGACCCGAACGAATCGAGGGTTCAATTATAGACGATATCTATAATATTTAGGGATTTTACGAAGCATTAATGCTTCGGGATAAGTAAAGTACGGCACAGAAAAAGAATTTCGATTTAACGATACATCGGTACGTTAAACGAAATATGAATACCAAACCGAGCAAGATACCATCATTCAAGCCGAAAAAGATGCCCAAATAATATTATTAAGGTGTTTTAAGTAAACAAGGGTTATGGTTTAAACTTTTAAATGTATTAAACCGGTTTAAATGAAATGCATTTTTAAAAGCCGAATTAAGCGTCTAAACGAAAAACGAACCGAACCGAGTTTATCCAAAACGTTATCCACATATGGAAATCTTAATATGTGGATGAGAATGAAGGAGGTGGGCCCCACCCCACCCCCCTCAAAATCTGCCATAAGGTGGATATTTCCACCATAATTTCATTTCCCATCTTCTCAAGTAAATAACCAAAGAAACCTCCATCATCTCTCTAGAAATCCAAGGATTTTGAAGACAAAGCAAGGTAAAAATCGAGTTATTTACGTTCTCATCTTCATTTCTTGAATTTATTTGCAAGAAAATGAGGTTTCAAGTTAAAAAAGGGTGAAAACCCGAGATGAAAACCGATTCTTGCATGATCAAGTGATGTATACGGGTTATACAAGGGATCTTGGTCCAAGAAAGGAGTCAAACGAACCAAAAACGAATTTTTACGGTTTAAACTTTAGTTTTAAAACAATAACCGAAACTATGGTGTAAAAGGCTTGATGGTGAGTGTAACTTGCTTGGTATTGTGGTATATTGGCTGTAGGTTCTGTGTTTAGTTTGTAGCTAAGGCGGAAAAATCAAGATTTAGGCGTGTATAAGCGGAAAGAGCAAGGTATTTCGGTTTATAAATTTGTATATGTGTTTGGACAGATTATGATGTAGTGTGAGCTGGGTCACGAAATTTTGCAGGGATGATAAACATATGAAAATATGACTTCTGTGAATTTTTGGTAATTTTTGGATAAATATAGAATATTTGGTGAATTTAATGCTAGATTTTGGCTAAAAATTGTGAAAAATAGTTAAAGACCTTGAAAAAATTCTGAAAAACTTCAAATAAGCTTTTTAGGTCATGTAAAGGTCACACACAAAATTTCGGGTCATTTGGAAAACTCTAAGTATGATTTCTGGATAAACGAGTTCAAGAGTTTTTAGCTCGGTTTTGGCATAAAAAAAGAGTATTTGAAAGTGAGTCTGGATCTGTAAATTTTTATAGGGAACTTATGGTATGGCAGGGGCCATCCTGGAAAATTTGGGATTTTTCGGACGTAATGCCCCAATTGTAGAACCAATTGAAGCCATGTGAACCGGCAACCCCAACCCATTCGTGTACAACCACTCCGAACCCAACAGCTTCAATAACAATCCATCCAAAGAAATCAAATTATGCCAAACAGTTGTACTTGCTATAATTGTGGAAGTACAGAACGTTTCAAGAGAAATTGCCCAAAGTTGAACCAAGGTGTCGTTGGAAGACGAACCTCATGACAAGCATCAACATCTGATCAAGCAAGGAGCCGTGCTTTTGTGAGTAATTCGAATAAAGCACGTCATGATCCAAAGGTGGTATTAAGTATGTTGTAGTTTTAAATCAATAGGCTTCAGTGATATTTTTACGGTCGCCGATAGAAGTTAGTTCCTGTTAACCTCCTACCATTTGGAAAGATACCGATTAGTGAAACTATAGAACCCTATACTGTAGAATCGCTAACGGTAAATCCCTAATGGTTAACTAAATTGTTCGGAATTGTCCTATTATTCTGAACGATTAACCTTTCCTTATTGACCTACGACCAGTAAAGTTAAGAAGTTTTGACGTAATAGTTAACATGGATTGGCTAACTCAACATGAAGCTGAAATCAAATATGAAAAGAAGATGATTAGAAGCTCTCTTTCGGACGATGAAGCGATTAGACACAGAGAAAAGTGTACGGTATTATGTTACCACTCTAATCTCATCTTGAGATGTTATAATATTTACGTCAAGAAGAAGCGGTGTATTTAAGAAACGTGGTTGCTACAGATTTAAAAGAAAACATATAGAAGATGTTCCGGTGATACGTAAATATCCAGAAGTTTTCCCAAAAAAAAAAAAAAAAAACTGCCCAGAATACCACCAGCATGACAAGTTGAAATTCGTATCGATCTAATACCAGGAGCATATCCTATTGCCAAAGTATCTTACCGACTTGCACCAACTGAAATGCAAGAATTATTGGATAAGGTTTTATACGACCTAGTTAGTCACCATGGGGTGCACCAGTGTTATTTGGGAAATGAATGACGGAAGTGTTAAGATATGTATTGATTAGGGAGAATTGAATAAAGTGACGATCAAGAATAGGTATTCACTTCTTCGAAGTAAATGATCTGTTTAACCAACTGCAAGGGGCGATTTATTTTTAGAAAATTGATCTTAGATATAGTTATCACCAAATGAAAAATCCAAGAGGAGGACGTTGCAACAACAGTGTTTCGGACTCGTTACGGCCATTATGAATTCTTATGTATGCCGTTCGGGCTAACAAATGCGCAGGCAGTGTTCATGGAACTCATGAACCGAGTCTGTAAACTTTATTTTGGCAAATTTGTCATAGCATTCATTGATGATATTTTGATATATTTGCAACGTAAAGAAGAGCACGAACGACGTTTAAGGAAAATTGTGGAAGTGTTAAAGCAAGAGGAGTTGTACGCGAAGTTTTCGAAATGTGATTTTGAATACAGAAAGCATAATCCCTTGGTCATGTTGTAAAGCAACAAGCATTTCACATAGATCCAAATAAGATAGAAACCATTAAAATTGGCAGTCACCCAAGGCGGCAAAGGAAATGCGCCAATTTTTAGGACTAGCCGGAGACTATCAGCGGTTTATTGAAGAATTTTTAGCATTACCCAACTCATAATCCTTTGTACGACGCAAATGTACAAATTTTATAGATGATAAGAGACCGCAGTATCATATTCAACGAAGACGGGTAAAATTGTTAAACGATTAGGATTGTGGGATCCGATATCGTCCAGGTAAGGCTAATATAGTAGCCGATGATTAAGTAGAGAGGATCGGATTAGACTATTGATGATACGAATATCTGAAAGGATTTTATTAATGGCCGAGTTTGGAGAAAGATATGGTTACGTATGTTGGTGAATATTTAAGTTATGCAAGAGATAAGGCTGCACACCGAAAACCCTAGGGAACGCCACAACGACAGAAAATTCGCCAATGATAGTGGGAATAAATTACAATGGATTTCGGGACGCAAATTCCCAAGATATATCAAAGGCATGATGTAAATTGGGTAATCGCGGATCGATTAACCAATCCTCGCATTTCATCCCAATCCATGACGATTACCACAATGAATTCTCACCCAAATTCATGATGGTGAAATGGTATCTCGTCGTGGAGTACCATTTTCAATTATCTCAGATCGAAATAGTCATCCTACTTCCATTATTGGAAGGCGGGGAAGGAAGCATCGAGAGCTTGAAGCTTTCTATGGGTGAAGTAATAATTACCAATTTTTAAATTGAAAATGGGCGTCAATCAAGCCATAAGATTTGAATTGATTCGAGAAACAACCAATCGGATTTATAATATTTAAGATAAGTTGAAAGCAGCGCGAGATTGGCAAAGGATTTATGCCAACATTCAAAGGAAACCATTGTCACTGGAAAGAGGTGACAAGGCATTTTTAAGGCATCACCTTAGAGAGGTGATATAAGGTTTGGCAAAACCGAAAATAGCTCCTTAATATATTGGACCTTATGAGACTATCTCCATGATTGATCATTTAGTTTATCGATTAAAGTACTCCAGGGGCTAAGTACTATACATGATGTTTTGCCATGTATACGGATTGAAAAGTACCTAGGCTATGAGGCAACGAAAGTACCAGTAATGGAGGTACTCATAGAAGACATGCTTGATATCATAAATAATTCCGTAGAGATAGTAGACGGGAAAACTAAACAGTTTGGACACACCAAGCTTTATTGATTAAGATTAAGTGGAATTCACAGCGAGTACCAGATTATACCTGGTAACGCGAGGGTGAATTCTGAAGGAAAAACCCCCACCTTTCTTTCGGAAGGGGATAGTGGGAGTGTAAAATTTCGAGGACGAAATTTCTTAACAGTGGGAGAATGTAACGATTCCGACGAAACCAGGTATACCCTAACCGGTAGACAATAGTTACGTTATATTTAATGTCGGGTACACGAATTACCATAGTAATTATACGAGAATACATGGTTCATTGTATTGATTGTACGTGAATATATAATTCATCGTATTGAATATGCGATTAATCGATCGATAGTTATTGAAACCCGAACGAATCGAGGGTTCAATTATAGACGATATCTATAATATTTAGTGATTTTACGAAGCATTAATGCTTCGGGATAAGTAAAGTACGGCACAGAAAAAGAATTTCGATTTAACGATACGTCGGTGCGTTAAACGAAATATGAATACCAAACCGAGCAAGATACCATCATTCAAGCCGAAAAAGATGCGCAAATAATATTATTAAGGTGTTTTAAGTAAACAAGGGTTATGGTTTAAACTTTTAAATGTATTAAACCGGTTTAAATGAAATGCATTTTTAAAAGCCGAATTAAGCGTCTAAACGAAAAACGAACCGAACCGAGTTTATCCAAAACGTTATCCACATCTGGAAATCTTAATATGTGGATGAGAATGAAGGAGGTGGGCCCCACCCCACCCCCCTCAAAATCTGCCATAAGGTGGATATTTCCACCATAATTTCATTTCCCATCTTCTCAAGTAAATAACCAAAGAAACCTCCATCATCTCTCTAGAAATCCAAGGATTTTGAAGATAAAGGAAGGTAAAAATCGAGTTATTTACGTTCTCATCTTCATTTCTTGAGTTTATTTGCAAGAAAATGAGGTTTCAAGTGAAAAAAAGGGTGAAACCCCGAGATGAAAACCGATTCTTGCATGATCAAGTGATGTATACGGGTTATACAAGGGATCTTGGTCCAAGAAAGGAGTCAAACGAACCAAAAACGAATTTTTACGGTTTAAACTTTAGTTTTAAAACAATAACCGAAACTATGGTGTAAAAGGCTTGATGGTGAGTGTAACTTGCTTGGTATTGTGGTATATTGGCTGTAGGTTCTGTGTTTAGTTTGTAGCTAAGGCGGAAAAATCAAGATTTAGGCGTGTAAAAGCGGAAAGAGCAAGGTATTTCGGTTTATAAATTTGTATATGTGTTTGGACAGATTATGATGTAGTGTGAGCTGGGTTACGAAATTTTGTAGGGATGATAAACATATGAAAATATGACTTCTGTGAATTTTAGGTAATTTTTGGATAAATATAGAATATTTGGTGAATTTAATGCTAGATTTTGGCTAAAAATTGTGAAAAATAGTTAAAGACCTTGAAAAAATTCTGAAAAACTTCAAATAAGCTTTTTAGGTCATGTAAAGGTCACACACAAAATTTCGGGTCATTTGGAAAACTCTAAGTATGATTTCTGGATAAACGAGTTCTAGAGTTTTTAGCTCGGTTTTGGCATAAAAAAAGAGTATTTGAAAGTGAGTCTGGATCTGTAAATTTTTACAGGGAACTTATGGTATGGCAGGGGCCATCCTGGAAAATTTGGGATTTTTCGGGTGTCGTTTGGTATTTACGGCATATTTAGTGTTTAAATGAGTTTTAAAAATGGATAAATAAATATTAAGTACAAAATAAATTTTTGAAATATTTTCATAAAATTCTAAACTGTCAAAATGTTATTTGTGCAAAATCTCAAGATCCGAGGATGAACGGATATTCATTTGGAATAAAAGTGAACTTTTATAATATAAAACGCGTAAACCAGCAAAGTTCGGGTAGACGAGCCGACTGGTATACGAAAACCCTAAAAATAAGCTGTTTTCATATTATTTATTAAATCGAGTAAAAACGAACCATCCGAAAATAATTCGGATGATTTGGGTAATTTTTATAAGGATTAATAGTTTCCGGTACGTTAAAAACGGATACGGATCCCGTAGCTAATCGGGACATCGAAACCCTGTTCTGTTTTCATAACCTTAATCAGTTTATCAGTCAACAACTATTTTTGAGTCGTGTGTGACCATACTCATTTTCGAAACGTAAAAACGGACAACTGTGCTAGGCACGCAAAACGGGGAAAACGGGCCGATAGTGATTTTGACTATCGGACATTATACGACATCACAATCTGAGTCCAGAAACCTATTTTTGGGTAAACACTGCTCCCAGAATGGTTATATTACTGGGGTAACGGTGTTCCCCGAGTGACCGAATGATACGGTTAAAGATTATATAAACAATAATTGTACAATAACGATCGTAGGGATCATATTACAGATTGGACGTGTTAACTGATAATGACTGTTGTTACCTGCTTGCATGTGCTAAGGTGAGTTTCACGAGCCCCTTTTTCTGAATTGTTTTTAAATATTTTCTCGGGGCGGAAAGCATGTTACTATTAAAATGTTTAAGTACATACTTAACGGGGTGTTACAGTACTATTCACACTCTACCGGCTTTCAGTTAATCACTCGTGTTCCGGGGCCTTAGAATGTTAGCAACTCAGACAATTACCATCTTAGTACATTTCCGTACGATTCCCGTACAATAAAATATATATATATCCACGCAAATCCATGCGTTCAGTATGTACTTAAACATTTCAGTAGTAACATGCTTCCGCCCCGGGAAAATATTTGAAAACAATTCAGAAAAAGGGGCTCCTGAAACTCACCTTAGCACATGCAAGCAGGTAACAACAATCATTATCAATTAACACGTCCAATCTGTAATATGATCCCTACGATCGTTACTATACACTCATTATTAATATAACTTTAACCAAGTTAACCGGTACATCTGGGGACACTGTTAACCCAGTACTGTACCCGTTCTGGGGGCAAGGTTAACCCAGAAACACTTCTCCGGACTCAGATTGTGATGTCGTTTAGAGTTCCATGGTCACAACTACTATTAGTCGTTTTTCTCGTTTTGCGTGCGTAGCACGGTTATCCGGTTTTACGTTTCAAAAATGAGTTTGGTCACACACGACCCGAGAGTAGTGGTTGACTGATAATTTAGTTTAAGTTGTGAAATTAGAGCTCGGTTTAGACGCCCGGTTTGGCCGCGGGACCCGTTTCCGTCTTTAGCGTACCGGAAACTGTTAAATCGGGTAAAATTACTCAAATCATCCGAATTAATTTTGGATGATTTATTTTTACTTGTTTAACTCAGTTATATGAAAATAGTTTATTTTTAGGGTTTTTATACACCAGTCAGCTCGCTTAAGCGAGCCTTACCGGTTTACTCGTTTTAAGCTTTAAAAGTTTGTTTTTGCACAAATAATTATCCGTTTAATCTCGGATCTTTAAATTTTGCAAAAATGACTTTTTGACAGTGGGGAATTTTATAAAAATATTTCCAGAATTAATTTTTATATTTAAGATTTATTTATCTATTTTTAAACACCATTTAAACACTAAATATGTCGTAAATACCAAACGATCTTAGAAAAATCCCAAATTTTTCCTGGATGTCCCCTGCCATCCAAATAGTCCCCTGTAATTTTTTCAGAACCAAAATCTTCTTTTACATGCCATTTTCACTAAAACCGAGCTAGAAAACCCTAGAACTTGTTTAACCGAAAAGCCTACTTAGACTTCTCTAAATGACCTCAAATTTTGTGTGTGACTTATACATAATATAAAAAGCTTATCTGAAATTTTCCAGAATTTTTCATGATATTTAACTATTTTTCACCATTTTTGGCCAAAACCGAGCATTAAATTCTTCAAATATTCATCCTTTATCCAAAAATTACAAAAAATTCACAGAACTCATATTTTCATGTGTTTAACACCTCTGTAAAATTTCATGACCAAACTCTAAAGCATCAACAATCTGTCCAAATCTCCAAAACCGTACATAAACCGAATATACCTTTCGTTTTCCGCCACTACAAGCTACAAACTCGTCTTTCCGCCTTATCTACCACTAAATACAGAACCTACAACCAACATACCACAATACCAAGAAAGTTACACTCACGATCAAGCCTCTTACACTATAGTTTCGGTTATGATTCAAAAACAAAGATTTAAACCGTAAAAATTCGTTTTTGGTTCGTTTAACTCCTTTCTTGGACCAAGATCCCTTGTATAACCCGTATACATCACTTGATCACGCAAGAATCGGTTTTCATCTTTGAAACCTCATTTTCTTGCAAACAAACTCAAGAAACGAAGATGGAAACGTGATTAACTCGATTCTTTACCTTGTTTTCTAGCCACAAAATCTCGGTTTTGGATCATAGAATGGAAAGGAGATGGAGAATTGTCGATATGCTTGATGAAAAAAAGAAAATGAAGGGCTATGGGACCTTTCCCAATCCGATTAGGAATTTTAAAGGGGTGGGGTGGGACCCACCTCTTCATTCTTAGCCACATGTTCGGATATCGGAGATCTGGATAATGTTTTGGATAATCTGGTTCAGTTCGTTTTTCGGTTAAATGTTTAATTCGGCTTAAAACGAAGCTAAAACGGTCGTTTTTCGGCTTAAAAATGAAATTTATATAAAACCGATTTAAAAACTTTAAAAACTTAAACCGTGACTTTTATTAACTTAAAACATCATATCATTAATTATCGCGCATCTTTTTCGGCTTGATCGATCGTCTCTTGCTCGGTTTGGTATTAAAGGTTTCGTTTAACGTACCGTCGTACCATTAAATCGAAATTCTTTTTTTGTGCCGTACTTTACTTATCCCGAAGCATTAATGCTTCGTAAAATCACTAATTATTATAGATATCGTCTATAATTGAACCCTCGATTCGTTCGGGTTTCAATAACTATCGATCGATTGATCGCATATTCAATACGGTGAATTATATATTCACGTATAATCAATACAGTGAACCATGTATTCTCGTATAATTACTATGGTAACTCGTATACCCGACATTAAATATGACATAACTATTGTCTACCGGTTAGGGTATACCGGGTTTCGTCGGAATCGTTACATTCTCCCCCCGTTAAGAAATTTCGTCCTCGAAATTTTACACGCCTACTATCCCCTTCCGAGAGAAAGGTGGGGGTTTTTCCTTCAGAATTCACCCTCGCGTTACCAGGTATAATCTGGTCCTCGCTGTGAATTCCACTTAATCTTAACCAATAACGCTTGGTATGCCCAAACTGTTTAGATTACCCGTCTACTATCTCTACGGAATTATTTATGATATCAAACATATATTCTATGAGTACCTCCAATACTAGTACTTTTGTTGCCTCATCGCTTAGGTACTTTTCAATCCGTATATATGGCAAAACATCATGTATAGTACTTAGCCCCTGGAGTACTTTAATCGATAAACTAAATGACCAATCATGGAGATAGTCTCATGAGGTCCAATATTTTAAGGAGCTATTTTCGGTTTTGCCAAACCTCATATCACCTCTCTAAGGTGATGCCTTAAAAATGCCTTCTCACCTCTTTCCAGTGACAATGGTTTCCTATGAATGTTGGCATAAATCATTTGCCAATCTCGCGCTGCTTTCAACTTATCTTAAATATTATAAATCCGATTGGTTGTTTCTCGAATCAATTCAGATCTTATGGCTTGATTGACGCCCATTTTCAATTTAACAAATTGGTGATAATTACTTCACCCATAGAAAGCTTCAAGTTCTCGATGCTTCCTTCCCCGCCTTCCAATAATGGAAGTAGGATGACTATTTCGATCTGAGATAATTGAAAATGGTACTCTACGACGAGATACCATTTCACCATCATGAATTTGGGCGAGAATTCATTGTGGTAATCGTCATAGATTGGGATGAAATGCGAGGATTGGTTAATCGATCCGCGATTACCCAAATTGCATCATGTCTTTAATATATCTTGGGAATTTGCGTCCCGAAATCCATTGTAATTTATTCCCACTATCATTGGCGAATTTTCTGTCGTTGTGGCGTTCCTTAGAGTTTTCGGTGTGCAGCCTTATATCTTGCATAACTTAAATCTTCACCAACATACGTAACCATATCTTTCTCCAAACTCGGCCATTAATAAAATCCTTTCAGATATTCGTATCATCAATAGTCTAATCCGATCCCGGATGTATGGAATATTTCGATCTATGCGCTTCGTCCATGATTAATTCACGAAGGTCATGGAGGGTCGGGATCCAAATCCGATTTTTGTAATAGAGAATTTCGTCCACGCGCTGTTCGAAATTCTTCTCATTGCCGTAGCGTTCCTCCTTTTCCAATTGTTCCTCTCTCAACGCCTCCCGTTGAGCGACTCGAATCAGGTCCGAAAGGTTCGACTGGACTATCACCCCTAGCGCTCGCACTCGCAATGGCTTAACCCGATCTTTCCTACTCAAAGCATCGGCTATGACGTTAGCCTTGCCGGGGTGATAACGGATGTCACAGTCATATTCGCTTAACAACTCGACCCATCTTTGTTGAGTATGAGATTGCGGTCTTTTATCATCGATAAAATTTGTACATTTGCGTCGTACAAAGGATTATGAGTTGGGTAATGCTAAAAGTTCTTCAATAAACCACTGATAGTCTCCGGCTAGTCCTAAAAATTGGCGCATTTCCTTTGGCGCCTTGGGTGACTGCCAATTTTAATGGTTTCTATCTTATTTGGATCTATGTGAAATCCTTGTTGCTTTACAACATGACCAAGGGATTATGCTTTCTGTATTCAAAATCACATTTCGAAAACTTCGCGTACAACTCCTCTTGATTTAACACTTCCATAATTTTCCTTAAACGTCGTTCGTGCTCTTCTTTACGTTGCAAATATATCAAAATATCATCAATGAATGCTATGACAAATTTGTCAAAGTAAGGTTTACAGACTCGGTTCATGAGTTCCATGAATACTGCCTGCGCATTTGTTAACCCGAACGGCATGAATAAGAATTCATAATGGCCTTAGCGAGTCCGAAACGCTGTTGTTGCAACGTCCTCCTCTTGGATTTTTCATTTGGTGATAACTATATCTAAGATCAATTTTCTAAAAATAAATCGCCCCTTGCAGTTGGTTAAACAGATCATTTACTTTAAAGAAGTGAATACCTATTCTTGATCGTCACTTTATTCAATTCTCCCTAATCAATACATGTCCTAACACTTCCGTCCTTCATTTCCCAAGTAACACTGGTGCACCCCATGATGACTAACTAGGTCGTATAAAACCTTATCCAATAATTCTTGCATTTCAGTTGGTGCAAGTCGGTAGGATGTTTTAGCAACAGGGCCAGCTTGAGGTATTAAGTCGACTCTGAATTCGACCTGTCGGGTTGGCGGTAACCCAGGAAGTTCTTCTGGGAAAACTTCTGGATATTTACGTATCACCGAAACATCTTCTATATGTTTTCTTTTAAATACTTTGGCAATCGCGTTTGTTAAATACACCACGTCTTCTTGTCGTAAATATTATAACATCTCAAGATGAGATTAGAGTGGTAACATAATACCGTACACTTTTCTCTGTATCTAGTCGCTTCATCGTCCGAATGAGAGCTTCTAATCATCTTCTTTTCATATTTGATTTCAGCTTCATGTTGAGTTAGCCAATCCATGTTAACTATTTAGTCAAGACTTCTTAACTTTACTGGTCGTAGGTCAATAAGGAAAGGTTAATCGTTCAGAATAATAGGACAATTCCGAACAATTTAGTTAACCATTAGGGGTTTACCGTTAGCGATTCTACAGTATAGGGTTCTATAGTTTCACTAATCGGTATCTTTCCAAATGATAGGAGGTTAACAGGAACTAACTTCTATCGACGACCGTAAAAATATCACTGAAGCCTATTGATTTAAAACCACAACATACTTAATACCACCTTGGGATCATGACGTGCTTTATTCGAATTACTCACAAAGCACGGCTCCTTGCTTGATCAGAGGTTGATGCTTGTCATGAGGTTCTTCTTCTAACGACACCTTGGTTCAACTTTGGCAATTTCTCTTGAAACGTCCTGTACTGCCACATTCATAGCAAGTACAACTGTTTGGCATAATTTGATTTCTTTGGATGGATTGTTATTGAAGCTGTTGGGTTCGGAGTGGTTGTACAAGAATGGGTTGGGGTTGCTGGTTCACGTGGCTTCAATTGGTTCCACAATTGGGGCATTACGTCCATCTTTACCACACCTGTGGTCTACTATCACTCGACATTCTTCTTCCTGCCGATAACCATATTTTCCACATTTAGGGAAGGACCCTTCATGCGGTTCATATTTTCACACCAGAACTAGTTTGGTATAATTCTGGATTGTAGGACATACCTACTTATTCAAAAGTGTATCTTGCACTATACCTTTATCATTTCTCGTCTTTAACACTCGACGTCTCACCTAACGTCCTCCCATTCCGCTTCCCATAAAGTCAAATATATCAATGCTGGCTTGCGACACAACCCTTCCAAAGGTTGTATATTTTACAGGATTGACTATACTCCTTATCGATGGAGTTAGTCCCCAATATAGCGCTCACTTCGCTTAGTTTCAGGAGTAATTAGCCATGTTACCAGACATGACCATTCCTTCAAACGATTAGCGAGTTCTATGTGATCAGCACACAACATTTCTATCTTCCATAACTCAGTTTCCAATCTCTGGACTTAATTATTCGAATAAAAGTGCTCTAGCACAAGAATTTTAAATTCTGACCATCTCATCTGAGTAAAAATTTTCTAACTATAATTTTGTACCATCGTGTTCCATCACGATACAACATAATCTACCAACATATCTGTAGCATATTTCACTACACAATGTTCTAGACTCTTACCAATATCCTTAACCATTTCGGTCTTTTCTATCCACTCGCTAATCTATTCATCCCTTTACCATTAGTAAACTATTAATAATCCCCTTAACACAACCGATAAACATATCCTTCATACCGGATCTAATTCATTACGACTACCATTCATGTTTAGTTTATAACTAATACTTGTAGTCATAATAGTATTCGGTGGGACATTAACACTCTTAGTAATAACACTAAGAATTGAAATATTCATAATCATGTGATTGCTCGATCTATAATTCTGCGATCACATTCGCATCAACACTAGCAGTGATCTGTGATACGACATTCGGTATCATCATCTGCTATCTTTGAGCAATCAACTGAATCATATCAATCTCCATCATTGGAGTTACTCTTTTATGTCATTCTGCCGTACTCATTACGTACGCAGTAATCAATACTAATCTCACCGTATAACTCGTTACCAGTTCAATCATAACAGCAGGTACACATACACACCAAATATTATCATACATATTACACATACCAGTATCTAGTATATATGTCCCACAAGTATAATAACATATGGACTTAACCTGACATCGGTTAACGTTTAAATATGTTTCATAACCCTTGTCACCAACCGACATATAGATCTTTCTCAACAAAGATTAATGTTTAATATACTTGATTTCAATATCCTTCTGCATGTCAGCATAACCGATACATGCTCCACGTGCGCACCAAACGATTACGTACCACGGAGTTATAATATCCGTGTTTATTCGTATATCCGGCATACACTGTATACCACCTACGAACGAATAACCAACTATGCTATAATGATTCCAACACCTCTTTGTGTATGGGTAATCATTCTGTTCGAGTATACATAGGTATAGGCATCTAACGGATGTAAGGTTAACATAGGGAGTTGCAAGGTTCAAGGTAATCGCGCAACATGGGTTGCCTTCAAATATTATCAATTACTATTATGGAAAACTCTATCGCTTGCTCAGTCAATGTCCTCCGGCGTTCTAGGTTCGCTAAAATCAGTAATTCTCGATCTGGAGGTGGTATGTCTCATATGTTTGAGAGTGAGAAACACATGTATATATATTTCTATATATTATTTTTATCTGCTCACTTATTATCAAATTTTTTTTTTATTTTTTTTTTATTTTATTTTATTTTATTTTTTTTTACCTTACCTTAATGGAATAAGAATGGGTTCAGGTACAGGTCCGTCCGTACGTGAGGGTCGTCGGTTCGGGTGAAGATAGGGGGTTATTAAGATATACGGTACCGGTGTTGGTAGGGTAAGGGATTTATCAATTTTGGTTGGGAGTGACGGTTAATAGATATTTCTGGTTAATGTCAAACGGGAGATCTAACTTGGTACTATCATAACTATGGCCCGATAAGTCAGACTTATCATCAACCGATGCTCTAGGAATTTCAGCATCCTCGGTACTTTTATTATTTCATCCCCCGGTTCCTTATCCGGGTCCTATTTCTCAACACATGTACCCACAAGATACGTACATTTATATATATACACATTAGCACGCACAAATAATATTATATACTTTACACATATGTTGCCATTTTTACCTATTATTGTACCCCGTGACTTTCCCTGAATTCTCTCGTGCGGACAAGTCTGTTATTATGTTCCGGACCATAATAACTCACTTGTCCATCCAAGTTCATCCAGTCCTCGTCACTATAAATTATTAGTTGATATTCAGATCCTATAATACTTGAGCTACTGGTTATATTTTAGGTATCTTTTAAAGACATCCTAAATCTTTATAACCAATGGCTCTGATACCAACTTCTGTAACACCCCGTAACCGCAGCGGAAAAGTAAACGGGATGCAACAGACACCTCTGATATCAACCACATTGTTTATAAAGAAAACTGAATACATTAATATACTTCAAATTACATTATCTTGTATTTCATTACCGTCTAGGTGATACACACATCATACAATACGATACACAATTCTATTTGTTATAATGTATCCTAACATCCTCCACGCAAATCTTACACACATCAAGCACTTAGCACGTAAGCAATAACTTCATCTTAATTGTACCGGAAAAGCATGTGAGAAAACGGGTCAACTACGAATAGTTGGTGAGTTTCACAATTTGAGTAAACCATGATAAATCCATATCAAAATATAATATTATCTGGGGACACTGTTAACCCAGTACTGTACTCATTCCGGGGGCAATGTTAACCCTGAAACACGATGTAATTATGCTGAGCCCACAAGTGAAACCTCTGACTATCACAAACAACCCCCGTGGCATATCCCCCGCCCACGGACCTGCCCAAAACCGCTATGTCTAACATTACATAGCAAAATATATATCAACAACAAAATAGACATGTGCAACTGGCTGGGAAACATCAGCAAATCCATGCCGGACCAGTTGGGTTTGTCAGACCAATAGTACTATCAACACTCTACCGGCTTTCAGTTAATCACTCGTGTTCCGGGGCCTTAGAATGTTAGCAACTCAGACAATTACCATCTTAGTACATTTCCGTACGATTCCCGTACAATAAAATATATATATATCCACGCAAATCCATGCGTTCAGTATGTACTTAAACATTTCAGTAGTAACATGCTTCCGCCCCGGGAAAATATTTGAAAACAATTCAGAAAAAGGGGCTCCTGAAACTCACCTTAGCACATGCAAGCAGGTAACAACAATCATTATCAATTAACACGTCCAATCTGTAATATGATCCCTACGATCGTTACTATACACTCATTATTAATATAACTTTAACCAAGTTAACCGGTACATCTGGGGACACTGTTAACCCAGTACTGTACCCGTTCTGGGGGCAAGGTTAACCCAGAAACACTTCTCCGGACTCAGATTGTGATGTCGTTTAGAGTTCCATGGTCACAACTACTATTAGTCGTTTTTCTCGTTTTGCGTGCGTAGCACGGTTATCCGTTTTTACGTTTCAAAAATGAGTTTGGTCACACACGACCCGAGAGTAGTGGTTGACTGATAATTTAGTTTAAGTTGTGAAATTAGAGCTCGGTTTAGACACCCGGTTTGGCCGCGGGACCCGTTTCCGTCTTTAGCGTACCGGAAACTGTTAAATCGGGTAAAATTACTCAAATCATCCGAATTAATTTTGGATGATTTATTTTTACTTGTTTAACTCAGTTATATGAAAATAGTTCATTTTTAGGGTTTTTATACACCAGTCAGCTCGCTTAAGCGAGCCTTACCGGTTTACTCGTTTTAAGCTTTAAAAGTTTGTTTTTGCACAAATAATTATCCGTTTAATCTCGGATCTTTAAATTTTGCAAAAATGACTTTTTGACAGTGGGGAATTTTATAAAAATATTTCCAGAATTAATTTTTATATTTAAGATTTATTTATCTATTTTTAAACACCATTTAAACACTAAATATGTCGTAAATACCAAACGATCTTAGAAAAATCCCAAATTTTTCCTAGATGTCCCCTGCCATCCAAATAGTCCCCTGTAATTTTTCCAGAACCAAAAGCTTCTTTTACATGCCATTTTCACTAAAACCGAGCTAGAAAACCCTAGAACTCGTTTAACCGAAAAGCCTACTTAGACTTCTCTAAATGACCTCAAATTTTGTGTGTGACTTATACATAATATAAAAAGCTTATCTGAAATTGTCCAGAATTTTTCATGATATTTAACTATTTTTCACCATTTTTGGCCAAAACCGAGCATTAAATTCTTCAAATATTCATCCTTTATCCAAAAATTCACAGAACTCATATTTTCATGTGTTTAACACCTCTGTAAAATTTCATGACCAAACTCTAAAGCATCAACAATCTGTCCAAATCTCCAAAACCGTACATAAACCGAATATACCTTTCGTTTTCCGCCACTACAAGCTACAAACTCGTCTTTCCGCCTTATCTACCACTAAATACAGAACCTACAACCAACATACCACAATACCAAGAAAGTTACACTCACGATCAAGCCTCTTACACTATAGTTTCGGTTATGATTCAAAAACAAAGATTTAAACCGTAAAAATTCGTTTTTGGTTCGTTTAACTCCTTTCTTGGACCAAGATCCCTTGTATAACCCGTATACATCACTTGATCATGCAAGAATCGGTTTTCATCTTTGAAACCTCATTTTCTTGCAAACAAACTCAAGAAACGAAGATGGAAACGTGATTAACTCGATTCTTTACCTTGTTTTCTTGCCACAAAATCTCGGTTTTGGATCATAGAATGGAAAGGAGATGGAGAATTGTCGATATGCTTGATGAAAAAAAGAAAATGAAGGGCTATGGGACCTTTCCCAATCCGATCGGAAATGTGAAGGGGTGGGGTGGGACCCACCTCTTCATTCTTAGCCACATGTTCGGATATCGGAGATCTGGATAATGTTTTGGATAATCTGGTTCAGTTCGTTTTTCGGTTAAATGTTTAATTCGGCTTAAAACGAAGCTAAAACGGTCGTTTTTCGACTTAAAAATGAAATTTATATAAAACCGATTTAAAAACTTTAAAAACTTAAACCATGACTTTTATTAACTTAAAACATCATATCATTAATTATCGCGCATCTTTTTCGGCTTGATCGATCGTCTCTTGCTCGGTTTGGTATTAAAGGTTTCGTTTAACGTATCGTCGTACCATTAAATCGAAATTCTTTTTCTGTGCCGTACTTTACTTATCCCGAAGCATTAATGCTTCGTAAAATCACTAATTATTATAGATATCGTCTATAATTGAACCCTCGATTCGTTCGGGTTTCAATAACTATCGATCGATTGATCGCATATTCAATACGGTGAATTATATATTCACGTACAGCCAATACAGTGAACCATGTATTCTCGTATAATTACTATGGTAACTCATATACCAGACATTAAATATGACGTAACTATTGTCTACCGGTTAGGGTATACCGGGTTTCGTCGGAATCGTTACAAGTACTATTGGTCTGACAAACCCAACTGGTCCGGCATGGAATTGCTGATGTTTCCCAGCCAGTTGCACATGTCTATTTTATTGTTATTTAATTTGCTATGTAATGTTAGGCATAGCGGTTTAGGGCAGGTTCGTGGGCGGAGTATGCCACGGGGTTGTATGTGGATAGTCAGAGGTTTCACTTGTGGGCTCAGTATAATTACATCGATAATATTATATTATGATATTGATTTATCATGGTTTACTCGAATTGTGAAACTCACCAACTATTCGTAGTTGACCCGTTTTCTCACATGCTTTTCAGGTACGATTAAGATGAAGTGATTGCTTACGTTCTAAGTGCTTGATGTGTGTAAGATTTGCGTGCGGGATGTTACGATACATTATATTAAATAGAATTATGTATCGTATTGTATGATGTGTGTATCACCTAGACGGTAATGAAATATGAGATAATGTAATTTGAAGTATATTAATGTATTCAGTTTTCTTTATAAACAATGTGGTTGATATCAGAGGTGTCTGTGGCGCCCCGGTTACGTTTCCGCTGCGGTTGCGGGGTGTTACAACATTACACTAACTTATTTGATAATATTGTTGTTCCTGAGAATCCCACTCTTCGGATTCATGGATATCATCCACAGGAAAACATCATTGGCGAACTTGATGTGGGCGTTCGTACACGTCATCAAGTTGCTTCGTCAAGTGATAATAATATATTGTGTGCTTACACTAACTTACATTCTTCGGGAATTGTAAACCTTGCTAAATTCTCTTGCTTTCTATCTCAAGTTGAGCCAAAGACAGCTCGTAAGGCACTTGAAGATCCTTCTTGGGTAGAAGCTATGCAAGAAGAATTACAGCAATTTGTACGTTTGGGTGTTTGGGACTTAATAGATAAACCTGCTAGAGATAGAATTGTGAAACTCACCAACTATTGTGAAATTCTCTTGCTTTATCATGGTTTACTCGAATTGTGAAACTCACCAGTTGACCCGTTTTCTCACATGCTTTTCAGGTACGATTAAGATGAAGTGATTGCTTACGTTCTAAGTGCTTGATGTGTGTAAGATTTGCGTGCGGATGTTACGATACATTATATTAAATAGAATTATGTATCGTATTGTATGATGTGTGTATCACCTAGACGGTAATGAAATATGAGATAATGAACATGATATCATCCACAGGAAAACATCATTGGCGAACTTGATGTATTTAAATGTAAGAAGGATGATCGTGGGGTAATTGTCAGAAACAAAGCACGTTTAGTGGTGCAAGGTTTTCATCAGCAAGAAGGTTTTCATCAGCAAGCTTTTCTCAATGGTGAATTACACAAGGAAGTGTTTGTTTTACAGCCTCCTGGTTTTGAAGATCCTAATTATCCGGACCGTGTTTACCAATTAAACAAGGCCCTGTATGGTCTACATCAAGCCCCGAGAGCTTGGTATGGCACGCTCGCCTACCATCTGACTGATAATGGCTTCAAACGAGGGACTGTCGACTGCACTTTATTTCATAAGAATATTGGTGATGTTCTTCTCCTAGTCCAGATTTATGTCGACGATATTATTTTTGGGTCTACAAACGACACATTGTGTAAGGAGTTCGAGAAGTCCATGCAAACAAAGTTCGAGATGAGCTCGATGGGAGAGATGAATTTCTTTTTAGGGTTGCAGGTTCACCAGTCTGCTCACGGAATTTTTATTCACCAGACTAAGTATGTGAACGACATCTTGAGCCGATTCAAGATTTCTGCCGGAAAAATCCCTTCTACTCCTCTTCCAGTAGGGCACAATTTATCACCGGATGTATTGGAGGATTCCATTGATCCTACTCTTTATCGTGCCATGTTCGGTTCTTTAATGTATTTAACGGCTTCTCGCCCTAATATTATGTTTGTTGTTTGTCTTTGTGCTAGGTATCAAGCAAGTCCACGAGTGACTCACCTAGCTGCAGTCAAGAGAATTCTTCAGTATTTGAGGGGAAATCCGGACATCGGGTTGTGGTACCCCAAGGATGATACTTTCGGTCTTAATGCCTACTCAGACTCAGATTATGGAGGATGCAAGATCAACTTCAAATCAACGACTGCAGGATGTCAATTTTTAGGAAACCGGCTTGTTTCCTGGCAGTGTAAGAAGCAGACAACCGGCTTTTTTAGAAAACAGGCTTGTCTCCACTTCAACCGCCGAAGCTGAGTATGTTTCAGCCTCGAGTTGCTGTTCCCAGGTTTTGTGGATACAATAACATCTTCGCGACTACAGTTTGAAGTTTCTTACTACTCCCATCTTGATTGATAATTCTGCTGCAATTTCTATCACCAAGAATCCCGTACAACATTCGAAAACAAAACATATCGAAATTCGATATCACTTTATACGGGATTGCTATGAAAAGAAATTAATCGATCTTGAGAAAGTGCACACTGATTTTCAAAAAGCCGATCTGTTTACTAAAGCTTTTGACAAAACGTGTTTTAAATTTTTGCTTGATTTAAACGGATTGAAGACCCTCGCTGATATCCTTAAATAAGGATGACTATCTATATTTTCTGTCATATTTTTCTTTTAAAACTTATTTTGGTTTTAGGGGGAGAAAGTCTAGAAAATACAAAAAGAGTGTGTTTTTCGCTTGTATAGATAAAATCCCAAAAACATTAAAAATTTCAAAATTCAAAAATATTGTGATGTCTGTTTTTTAATGTTTTTCTTTTAAATATTTAGAAAAACCAAAAAGATTTTAAAATTTTGAAAAACCAAAAAGAATGTGATTTATGTTTGTACAGAAAAATCCGAAAATCCAAAAAGATTGTGAAGTTTATTTTGTTTATAAGAAAATTGAAAAAGACAAAAATATTGTGTTTTTAAAGTTTGTATAGAGAAAAACCAAAAAGATTTTTGCAGGTGTTTTTAGATTATTTTCTCGCTGAAAATTATGTCGGTTATTTAAGTTTGTGAAGCATGATTGCATGTCTTGGTCCTATTATTCACTTGTGAATTGATGGTTAGCCATTTATTTATAAACTTAAGTTAACTGGGTCGATTAAATTTATCTTTTCTTTATTTTATGCTCATCAAAATTTTGAGTTTTTGAAGCAAAACGAGAACATGATAGTACATTGATTATCTTGACCCCAAATCCAGCAAAAAGTAAGCTTAAAAGACTGTGTGCTTAATTGCATTGTTGCATTGGTAGGTCTTAAAACAACCCAGTTGAGTAAAGTATGTGATATAAACATAAAGAAACGCCAAATTGAAAGGGGTGTTAGTCTCTAGCAAAAGTCTCGGTGAGGATGGCAGAAATGTAATAACCAGTCATACTCAAGCCTTATATTTGTTAATCACCCAAAAATAAAATAAAGCAAATAACAAGCGTTAAGATTCTGGATACTGTGAGTCTTTATGCGGCTTAATCATCTGGGTATTCATAAGCATGAATATTTCACTCGCTTTCTAGAGCAAACCCAAAGTCATTAAACTTGATCACTGCTGTACTTCGTACAATCTAAATTACTGACTTGATCAAAATCCGTTGTTAGTCATACAATTGTTCCTCCCTTGTGCGCATCTTAATACCAATAAGAAACGGACCCCAGGGGATACAATGTATGTAAGCCGACAGATGGACTCGTGAATACTCACTCACAGTAAAGGAAACTTGATGCATTGCTCAAAATTTTAATATTGGTATCAAAATTTTTTTGATCAACAATATAATGGTTTAAGTCAAGTTGGGGTGATTTGGCAAAAATCAAATTAAGCTTGAACCGAGATTAGAGGCTGATAGTTTCTGATATTCTGTGCTTTAATTGAACAAATTAATCATATCACAAAAATACTTGAATGTGTGTTATTAGATTTATGTGGATAACAATACCAATGACCGACTTATCGTCAGTCATAATATCGCTGAAATATAAAACTGTGATGGAAGGGCAATTTGGTTAATATGATTCTCTGCTCAAACTCGACAAAAAAAATACAAAAATATATTTCGTTTGATAAATCATTGAAAAACACAAAAATATTGTCTATTTTTATGATTCGGATATTCTTTTGTAAATACATTCTTTATTTTTTTTTCGAAATACCAAAAATATTTTCTTTTCTTCTTTTTAAATATTTTTTAAGTTATGTTTCGGAAAAATGAAACGATTTTAAGGTATTTGGTTATCGGGATAAAAGGATTCTCGATAACCTAATTTATTTATTTTATTTTATTATTTAATTCATTTAATTATTTAATTTAAAATTAAATAAAAGATTTTTTAATTAGAATCTAATTCGTTATTTATAGATAACGAACTAGGTGATTCTTTAGCGAACTAGCTTCTGGTTCGCTCACCTAATTCGCTTCCGCACTCTTTAACGAATCATCCCTTCGTTATGCATATTTAACGAATCATGACACGAATCATGTCTTGATTCGCTACCTTTAATTTAACGAATCAAGTAGTGATTCGCTAACCTAAGGTAACGAATGAATTAGCGAATGGGCTAATTCGCTAACGTTAATTTAAACGAATCGCCTGATTCGTACAAGTTGTACCTCGAGTCGTGTGCAAGGTTATAAAAGAAAAGAATAACGAACAGTCCTCCACTGTTCGCCTTCTTCCTTCACCTTAAGGAAACCCTGTTCAAATTTTCTCTGAAATCTCGACTTTCTTGTTTGGATATTTCAAGGATATATTTGAGTTTCTTAGGTATAGCCGATCATGGCGATCTAATTTTCGTCAAAAATGGCTAAGATTTGATAGTTAAATTATGAACTTTTAAAGGTTAAAGGGTTTCCGAGCTTATAAACCCCATTTATGTATAATTTATGTTAATAACTTGATGATTTAGTTGTCATTGTGATCGGAATGTGATTCCGATACCCTTGGTGGACTCTAATCAACATTTGATTATTGTTTGCTGGGTTAATTATGTGTTCATGGTCTCGGTGTTTATGGTCTGTTTCGTTTAACCTAAGTATCTCGTGATGCTGAGTCTCAATCTCATCCATCTTAGTTTACGAGTAGAATTCCGAGTTTAACAAGATCAGTATCCCGATGTTTCAACGATAGTTATGGCCAAATTGAATATGGGTTTATAATGTTGACTATTGTTGTTCTTCCTGATTTTGACCTTGACTATGCAAGTCAAAGAGAAAGTCTTAATTTTTTTTTGACCATTCGTTAATCTTAGCGAATTGGGACTGTTTGGTGTCCAGTTCGTTAAGATCCTACACAAACTAGCTAAGCGAATAAGATGTTACACGAATCAGTTGTGGATTCGTCTAAAATATAACGAACTAGATCTTAGTTCGCCATAATTAAATAGTAGTTCGCTATGCTCAGTTCGTTAGTTAATTTACTTGATAGCGAATCGCATGATTCGTTACAGTATTGTAACGAATCAGTGAGAAGTTAACGAATGACATCTCATTTTTTTTAATTTAATTATATTAACTAGATGAAGAATTTAAAACGTCTAATACGCGTAAATATATTAATTATATATATCCTTTGATTACGTATATACACCATCTATAGATATGTTGATATATTTTGATATCTCTTCTCATATTCGATTTTATTTATACAGTAAAACATGGATGATCAAGAACAACAAAATTAACCACCACCAGAACAACCTCCACAAGGACAACCACCACAACAAGATCAACAAGCTGAAGTGATCTTATTGCCGTTTGATAAAAAGCACAACATTTGTGCTTATGTTGATCAAGATGTACCTGATTTGGAAACATTTGGAGATATGCTGATTTTCTTACGACGATCAAAGATACACTATGCTATCACTGCTAGACCAAAGGTGTATCTAAGTATTATCAGACAATTTTGGAACACGGCTGCATATGTTGAAGAAAATCAGATCATCAGGGCTACAATCAATCAAACTCCAATTACAATTGATGTTGACGTGATTCGCCGAGTACTTCAATTCGATGATAATGACGATTACCCGAGTGAATTTGACAGGTCATTGGTTAGAGGACTATTCACCCGTTTGCACTATAATGGAAATATTCTTAAGTACATGTTGAATAAGAATGGGGTGTGTGCACCATACAAGTATCTCCTACACGTTTTACTTCATTGTATGAGTGGCCGTCGGGGTGATTTTGATGAGTGTAGACTGAGTTTGCAGTCGGCCTTTGTTGCCTTGATTCTGAACAAGCCGTATAATTATTCAGAATTAGTATTTGATCATCTGAAAGAACAGGTTCAGCAAACTCTACAGTCAAAGAAATTCTTGATGTACCCTCGTTTCCTACAGCTAATTATACAAGAATTGATTCCGAATTTGGATATCGATCATACAAGAGTGAATGATGTACTTCATCAAGAACACATGACTGCTGATACCATTCATCATATGTTAATTTATAGAAAGGAGAAACCACAGGATAAACGGATGATTGGTCATATAATCAATCCGAATTATGTATGTCCTCCTAATGAGCGCTGGATCCACGACGATTCGGATTCCGAGCGTGAAGGGTGAGAAGGTGGGAACAATGATGGTGGAGATGATGATGGGAATGATGGTGATGGTGGAGCTGGTGAACGAGCTCTTAAAGAACAACAAGATGCAGTCGATGCTGCTCTAGCTGCCACCATGAAAGCTCAGCTGGAAAGAAAAAGAAAGGGTAAAGCTGTAGCTACTGGTGAAACATCAAAGAAGCCCCGTGTGTCTACTGGGCTGGGGTAATCATTGGAACCCCACCACCACGTCATACAACGCCTCAAAGCTCGCGGTGCCGCTAACTACTAGCACTCTGATGCTTACTTTGACGACGACGTTGGTGTCACACGAGAGGCTCGGTCTTATTCCTCATATGGCGTTAACCGAGATACCGAGACCTCCTGCTGCATTGTCTACAGTATCTCCTACTACATCAATGAGACCTCCTCCTCCGCCAACAACTACTCCTCCTCCACCTCCGCCTAGTGATGTCTCATTCATGCGAATCACTCGGCCTCAAGGACCTGTTCAACCGGTACACCCATCTGTATACAACTTGCCACCAGGTCGTCAAACTGAAATGCTGTTGAATCTTCTCCACCTCTATGAAAATCAAATGGAAGCTGACCGTCAGAACCAGGAAAAGCTTATGGAGAATCAACGACGGATGATGGGGTACATTTCTTTCTGTCAAAAGGAAACTAAAGCCCTCCGTGAGATTGTTACATCTCAGGGGGTAAAATTAAAAGAGCAGGAGGAAATTATCCTACAACTGACGTGTAAAGATGATGCCCTGAAGCGACTCAAGAACGATGATGAGGATCCTGACGAGTCGGGTGCTGGGGGTGAGCCGAAACAAGCTCACGGTTCATCTACTGGTGCTGGTGTTAGTGGTGGTGATGATTTGAGCAAACAAATTATTATTTATCAAGATCCAACAACTGCCAAGCCAATTGAAATGATTGCAGCTAACATAGTGATATTTGTTGATGGATCAGGGGTGGTTAAGAGTGTGGTGAATAGAGATGAGATACAGGTTGGTGAGTTTGTAGAAAGATCCTTAACACGGGAGCAGATTACGATTCTGCTTGGGCTGAATGACGATCAGTTGATTGCTTTAGAGGCTGAGCCCGATGTTGAGGTTGTGAATGAAGAAGGGTTGGATGAGGATCCGTTGTTTATGAATACGGATTTTATTTATGAGAATTAGGACATTGAGATGGAGGATGTGACTGCTGATGAGTACCCGAACTTGTATCAACACACGAACGTTGATCAAGGTGCTCCGGTATTTCAAGAAGAGGTGTTTAAAGAGACTGAGGATGAATTGGAAAAGGTTGTGCAGCGAACAGTACCCTCACTCAAAGAAGTGACTGATGAGGACGTAGAAAGATGGTTCAAATGTCATAAAGTGGGTAAAATTATCAGTGCTTATCGTTATGTAGATCAAGAAAGAAAAGATATTGCTGCTGCTTGGGTTAAGGCAAATCAAGTGACTACTTTCAAGACCGTTTCAAAGGTACATGGTGACATTGTCTCCTGGCTTTATGACTCTGACCTTAAAGTATGTATAGTCAAGTGGGAAAAGGGTGTCCAGTATTACGAGAAGATAATGGATGTTCTTACATTTCCGCGGTGGGATGTTCGTACCCTCGCGAGACGTCCATTTATCAATCGTGGGGGTTACCGAACAGCTGAGTGGTTTCACCAACACTTACTGTTCGAGGTCAATCATGGCTTCAAATTCTTCAAGCCCCAGGTCCCAAGACGTAAGCGCATTGACGAGATTGATCCAAGGACCGGCTGGAAGAAACTTGTATTGAAAGTGAAGCCGCCAAAGACGATGAAAAAGGTTCCTGTGAAGACGATACCTCAAGATATTTATCTGTCTTTCAACCGTTGGTACTATGACAATCGTACTGGCGAGGCCGTTATTGTTCGTGGTCGAGGACTGCAGACCGAGCTCATCAAGATAATCGACCCGATGTGGTTGGTTAATTTATCAGAGACTGACAATGACGTGCTCTTTAGGAAGCAGATTTTGTTCGAGCGCCAAGAAGATTACGACCTGGCTAGGCAATTCCAACGAGTCGTTCGTGTGTGTCATGAACATGGAATTCATAGTTGCAGAGACTGGCAGTCCAAGCGCTTCAAATAAGTTAAAGACAAAGAGCTCAAGACGAGGGAGTGTCTGTTAGTGCACGGTTTTGCGTCTAGAGTCTTTGTATTTAACGTTAACGATTTTGTTTATGTTTAATGTAATAAATAGTTTATTTATTAATCAGTTCGCTAAGTTAAAGGCTAGTTCGCTAGGGGATGTTAGCGAACTAGCCAAGTAATGTATTCCCTCCTGATTCGTTAGGGGATGTTAACGAATCAGGGGGTGTTTCGCTAATTTAATGTATGTAACGAAGGGGAGGCTGGTTCGCTAGGGGATGTTAGCGAACCAGATCACCTTCTATATATAGTGAACTATTGTTCACTTTTAATAAAAAAGTGATGGAGAAGTTTTTGAGTTAATTAACGAATTGATGTCGAAACTCTCTCTCAAGCTTCACCTAATATTATACATATACTACTGATAATCTATTGATAATATATACACATATTTATAACACTGAATCGATGTTAATCATGAGCTAGATCCGAAAACGTATTAATAGTATAGATACATAATCTGAGATCTTTTAGTTGTAATTGTTATTGATACGGGTTCCAACAGGTAAGATCTAGTGAGAACTCCTCTTAAAGAGAGAACTAAAGAACTAATAAACAATAACTTTCAAGATTTTTTTTAAAAAATATATTGTAATCGTTTTTTTTTCAATAGTTTTTATTCCGTATAATATAGCACAATTGTAATATACAATACATAGTATAGAGTATATGCAAATACAACACTATTGCTTGTATGTAATACACACTATTGCATATGTGTAAAACAATACTAATGCACATATGCACTGTATCGATTTTTTAATATAACACTATTGCACATATACAATACAAACAATTGCATATATGATATTCAACACTATTGCACAAATAAAATACATATTAGTGCATATATGCATTAAAAAAAATAGATGTATTGCATATGTGTATAAGCATTGTTTTTTTTATTATTTTATATTTTTTTGAAAAATAACAACATATAAGAAAGATGAAAGACAATATAATTAAAAATATTTTTTTTATTTAAATTGAAAATAATTCTTTAATTAAATTAAAAATACTTATTTATTACTTCTTTAGTTCTCTCTTGATTCTCTCCCTATATATATGTGTGTGTGTGTATGTGTATGTGTATGTGTGTGTGTGTGGGATGGTTCAGACGATAAGTCATTTAGTGTGAAG